>NW_028124802.1:0-97000 GCF_965194825.1 Balaenoptera physalus | reverse complement strand
GCCTTGAAGTTACCTAAATAACAGTTTTAGGACGAGTCTTTAGTCATTGTAGGCAGGGCTCTGGGAAGGGAACGAGTGTTCTCTGCATCAACAGGGTGCTTTCATACCTGGATGGGAGCCTCGCCTGAGACGCTCTAGAGCATAAAGGAAACTTGACGTGAGTCCTTTCCTCAAGGTAAAGCCTAGAATAGCCCTGCCGATGTGGAAGCTTGGAGCAGAATCCTTGAGGTTTAGCTTTAGGTCTGCTTTCTTTATCGTTAGTGAGCTTTTCAAGAAACGGAGGACATCGCGTGGGCACCCTATTCCCTGCCCGAACACCGAGTACCGGCAGGCTCCACTAGGCTGCTAAGACACTTCCAGGCCCGAAAACCTTTCCCAGTCACTCTGTGTATTTTGTGTGTAGGCCAACACACTGCACTCTTCCTTGGAAGAGCTAGATTTCCTCAGCTCTCCAACAACTCCAGGAAATGTGTTCTCTCAAGTCCTATATGTCATGCAAATCTGCCTCATTGCCCTAGGCTGACCGGCACTGAGACACCAAAACTGCTTCGCATTCCTTCTACAAAGTCATACCTTAAGACCCCATCCTTACAGGAGAAAGTCGGCTTGCGTTCCTGCTGTAACCAAAGCACAGTTCTTCCTCTTACACTCCAGGGTTTTAGAAGAAGCTAAGCCCGATAGCCTACCCAGAGCGCTCCCTGGGGGAGGCAGTTGGCTACACGCGGAATTCCATGCAAAATAAACTTTATTCAAGGAAGGAACCAGTGTGTAGCTAGAGTGTATATTTAGTTGGTAGAAATCACAAGGAGTTAGGGTGCGTATTCGCTGGAAACGGGGACCTGATGGCACAAGCCTTGCTTTCCCATTTTGAATGTTCCATACCTGCTGCCTTGAACCTACCTAAATAACAGTTTTAGGACGGGTCTCTAGTGTCTGTCGGCACGGTTCGGGGAAGGGAACGAGTGTTCACTACATCAACAGGGTGCTTTCATAGACTGGATGGGAGCCTCGCCTGAGACGCTCTAGAGCATAAAGGAAACTTGACGTGAGTCCTTTCCTCAAGGTAAAGCCTAGAATAGCCCTGCCGATGTGGAAGCTTGGAGCAGAGTCTTTGAGGCATTAGCTTTAGGTCTGTTTTCTTTAACGTTAGTGAGCTTTTCAGGAAACGGAGGACCTCGCGTGGGCACCCTATTCCCTGCACGAACACCGAGTACCGCCAGGTTCCACTAGGCTGCTAAGACACTTCCAGGCCCGAAAACCTTTCCCAGTCACTCTGTGTATGCTGAGTGTAGGGCAACACACTGCAAACTTCCTTGGGAGAGCTAGATTTCCTCAGCTCTCCAACAGCTCCAGGAAATGTGCTCTCTCACGTCCTACATGTCATGCAAATCTGCCTCATTGCCCTAGGCTGACCGGCACTGAGAAACCAAAACTGCTTCGCATTCCTTCTACAAAGTCATACCTTAACACCCCATCCTTACAGTAGAAAGTCGGCTTGCGTTTCTGCTGTAACCACAGCACAGTTCTTCCTCTTACACTCCAGGGTTTTAGAAGAAGCTAAGCCCGATAGCCTACCCAGAGCGATCCCTGGGGGAGGCGGTTGGCTACACGCAGAATTACGTGCCAAATAAACTTTATTCAAGGAAGGGACCAGTGTGTACCTAGAGTATATATTTACTTGGTAGAAATCACAAGGAGGTAGGCCACATGTTCGCTGGAAACGGGGATACTATGACACAAGCCTTGCTTACCCATTTTGAATTCTCCATTCATGCTGCCTTGAAGCTACGTAAATAACAGTTTTAGGACGGGTCTCTAGTTACTGTAGACAGGGCTCTGGGAGGGAACGAGTGTTCTCTACATCAACAGGGTGCTTTCATAGCCTAGGTGGGAGCCTCTCCTGAGGCGCTCTAGAGATAAAAGGAAACATGTCGTGTGTCCTTTCCTCAAGGTAAAGCCTTGAATAGCCCTGCCGAAGCTAAGTTTGGAGCAGTTTCCTTGAGGCATTAGTTTCAGGTCTGTTTTCTTTTAAGGTTAGTAAGCTTTTCAAGACAACGAGGACCTCGTGTGGGCACCCTATTCCCTGCAAGACCACCGAGTACCGGCAGGCTCCACTGGGCTACTAAGAAACATCCAGGCCCGGAAACCTTCCCCAGTCACTCTGTGTATTTTGTGTGTAGGCCAACACACTGCACTCTTCTTTGGAAGAGCTAGATTTCCTCTGCTCTCCAACAGCTCCAGGAAATGTGTTCTCTCACGTCCTACATATCATGCAAATCTGCCTCATTGCCCTAGGCTGAGCGGCACTGAGAAACCAAAACTGTTTCGCATTCCTTCTACAAAGTCATACCTTAAGACTCCATCCTTACAGGAGAAAGTCAGCTTGCGTTCCTGCTGTAACCAAAGCACAGTTCTTCCTCTTACACTGCAGGGTTTTAGAAGAAGCTAAGCCCGATAGCCTACCTAGAGCGCTCCTTGGGGGAGGCTGTTGGCTACACGCAGAACTCCGTGCCAAATAAATTTTATTCAAGGAAGGGACCAGTGTTTAGCTAGAGTATATATTTACTTGGTAGAAATCACAAGTAGGTAGGCCGCGTGTTCGCTGGAAACGGGGACCTTATGGCACAAGCCTTGCTTTCCCATTTTGAATGCTCCATTCATGCTGCCTTGACGTTACCTAAATAACAGTTTTAGGACGAGTCTTTAGTCACTGTAGGCAGGGCTCTGGGAAGGGAACGAGTGTTCTCTGCATCAACCGGGTGCTTTCATAGCCTGGGTGGGAGCCTCTCCTCAGACGCCCTAGAGATAAAGGAAACTTGACGTGAGTTCTTTCCTCCAGGTAAAGCCTTGAATAGCCCTGCCGAAGCTAACTAAGCTTGCAGCAGTTTCCTTGAGGCATTTGTTTTAGGTCTGTTTTCTTTTAAGGTTAGTAAGCTTTTCAAGACACCGAGGACCTCTCGTGGGCACCCTATTCCCTGCAAGAGCACCGAGTACCAGCAAGCTCCACTGGGCTACTAAGAAACATCCAGGCCCGGAAACATTTCGCAGTCACTGTGTATTTTGTGTGTAGGGCAACACACTGCACACTTCCTTGGAAGAGCTAGATTTCCTCAGCTCTCCAACAACTCCAGGAAATGTGTTCTCTCAAGTCCTATATGTCATGCAAATCTCCCTCATTTCCCTAGGCTGAGCGGAACTGAGAAACCAAAACTGCAACGCATTCCTTCTTTAAAGTCAAACCTTAAGACCCCATCCTTACACGAGAAAGTCGTCTTGTTTTCCTGCTGTAACCAAAGCACAGTTCTTCCTCTTACACTCCAGGGTTTTAGAAGAAGCTAAGCCCGATAGCCTACCCAGAGCGCTCCCTGGGGGAGGCGGTTGGCTACACGCAGAATTCCGTGCCAAATAAATTTTATTCAAGGAAGGGACCAGTGTGTTGCTAGAGTGTATATTTACTTGGCAGAAATCACAAGGGTTTAGGGTGCGTATTCGCTGGAAACGGGGACCTGATGGCACAAGCTTTGCTTACCCATTTTGAATGTTCCATTCCTGCTGCCTTGAACCTACCTAAATAACAGTTTTAGGACGGGTCTCTAGTGTCTGTCGGCAGGGCTCGGGGAAGGGAACGAGTGTTCACTACATCAACAGGGTGCTTTCATACCTGGATGGGAGCCTCGCCTGAGACGCTCTAGAGCATAAAGGAAACTTGACGTGAGTCCTTTCCTCAAGGTAAAGCCTAGAATAGCCCTGCCGATGTGGAAGCTTGGAGCAGAGTCTTTGAGGCATTAGCTTTAGGTCTGTTTTCTTTAACGTTAGTGAGCTTTTCAGGAAACGGAGGACCTCGCGTGGGCACCCTATTCCCTGCACGAACACCGAGTACCGCCAGGTTCCACTAGGCTGCTAAGACACTTCCAGGCCCGAAAACCTTTCCCAGTCACTCTGTGTATGCTGAGTGTAGGGCAACACACTGCAAACTTCCTTGGGAGAGCTAGATTTCCTCAGCTCTCCAACAGCTCCAGGAAATGTGCTCTCTCACGTCCTACATGTCATGCAAATCTGCCTCATTGCCCTAGGCTGACCGGCACTGAGAAACCAAAACTGCTTCGCATTCCTTCTACAAAGTCATACCTTAACACCCCATCCTTACAGTAGAAAGTCGGCTTGCGTTTCTGCTGTAACCACAGCACAGTTCTTCCTCTTACACTCCAGGGTTTTAGAAGAAGCTAAGCCCGATAGCCTACCCAGAGCGATCCCTGGGGGAGGCGGTTGGCTACACGCAGAATTACGTGCCAAATAAACTTTATTCAAGGAAGGGACCAGTGTGTACCTAGAGTATATATTTACTTGGTAGAAATCACAAGGAGGTAGGCCACATGTTCGCTGGAAACGGGGATACTATGACACAAGCCTTGCTTACCCATTTTGAATTCTCCATTCATGCTGCCTTGAAGCTACGTAAATAACAGTTTTAGGACGGGTCTCTAGTTACTGTAGACAGGGCTCTGGGAGGGAACGAGTGTTCTCTACATCAACAGGGTGCTTTCATAGCCTAGGTGGGAGCCTCTCCTGAGGCGCTCTAGAGATAAAAGGAAACATGTCGTGTGTCCTTTCCTCAAGGTAAAGCCTTGAATAGCCCTGCCGAAGCTAAGTTTGGAGCAGTTTCCTTGAGGCATTAGTTTCAGGTCTGTTTTCTTTTAAGGTTAGTAAGCTTTTCAAGACAACGAGGACCTCGTGTGGGCACCCTATTCCCTGCAAGACCACCGAGTACCGGCAGGCTCCACTGGGCTACTAAGAAACATCCAGGCCCGGAAACCTTCCCCAGTCACTCTGTGTATTTTGTGTGTAGGCCAACACACTGCACTCTTCTTTGGAAGAGCTAGATTTCCTCTGCTCTCCAACAGCTCCAGGAAATGTGTTCTCTCACGTCCTACATATCATGCAAATCTGCCTCATTGCCCTAGGCTGAGCGGCACTGAGAAACCAAAACTGTTTCGCATTCCTTCTACAAAGTCATACCTTAAGACTCCATCCTTACAGGAGAAAGTCAGCTTGCGTTCCTGCTGTAACCAAAGCACAGTTCTTCCTCTTACACTGCAGGGTTTTAGAAGAAGCTAAGCCCGATAGCCTACCTAGAGCGCTCCTTGGGGGAGGCTGTTGGCTACACGCAGAACTCCGTGCCAAATAAATTTTATTCAAGGAAGGGACCAGTGTTTAGCTAGAGTATATATTTACTTGGTAGAAATCACAAGTAGGTAGGCCGCGTGTTCGCTGGAAACGGGGACCTTATGGCACAAGCCTTGCTTTCCCATTTTGAATGCTCCATTCATGCTGCCTTGACGTTACCTAAATAACAGTTTTAGGACGAGTCTTTAGTCACTGTAGGCAGGGCTCTGGGAAGGGAACGAGTGTTCTCTGCATCAACCGGGTGCTTTCATAGCCTGGGTGGGAGCCTCTCCTCAGACGCCCTAGAGATAAAGGAAACTTGACGTGAGTTCTTTCCTCCAGGTAAAGCCTTGAATAGCCCTGCCGAAGCTAACTAAGCTTGCAGCAGTTTCCTTGAGGCATTTGTTTTAGGTCTGTTTTCTTTTAAGGTTAGTAAGCTTTTCAAGACACCGAGGACCTCTCGTGGGCACCCTATTCCCTGCAAGAGCACCGAGTACCAGCAAGCTCCACTGGGCTACTAAGAAACATCCAGGCCCGGAAACATTTCGCAGTCACTGTGTATTTTGTGTGTAGGGCAACACACTGCACACTTCCTTGGAAGAGCTAGATTTCCTCAGCTCTCCAACAACTCCAGGAAATGTGTTCTCTCAAGTCCTATATGTCATGCAAATCTCCCTCATTTCCCTAGGCTGAGCGGAACTGAGAAACCAAAACTGCAACGCATTCCTTCTTTAAAGTCAAACCTTAAGACCCCATCCTTACACGAGAAAGTCGTCTTGTTTTCCTGCTGTAACCAAAGCACAGTTCTTCCTCTTACACTCCAGGGTTTTAGAAGAAGCTAAGCCCGATAGCCTACCCAGAGCGCTCCCTGGGGGAGGCGGTTGGCTACACGCAGAATTCCGTGCCAAATAAATTTTATTCAAGGAAGGGACCAGTGTGTTGCTAGAGTGTATATTTACTTGGCAGAAATCACAAGGGTTTAGGGTGCGTATTCGCTGGAAACGGGGACCTGATGGCACAAGCTTTGCTTACCCATTTTGAATGTTCCATTCCTGCTGCCTTGAACCTACCTAAATAACAGTTTTAGGACGGGTCTCTAGTGTCTGTCGGCAGGGCTCGGGGAAGGGAACGAGTGTTCACTACATCAACAGGGTGCTTTCATACCTGGATGGGAGCCTCGCCTGAGACGCTCTAGAGCATAAAGGAAACTTGACGTGAGTCCTTTCCTCAAGGTAAAGCCTAGAATAGCCCTGCCGATGTGGAAGCTTGGAGCAGAGTCTTTGAGGCATTAGCTTTAGGTCTGTTTTCTTTAACGTTAGTGAGCTTTTCAGGAAACGGAGGACCTCGCGTGGGCACCCTATTCCCTGCACGAACACCGAGTACCGCCAGGTTCCACTAGGCTGCTAAGACACTTCCAGGCCCGAAAACCTTTCCCAGTCACTCTGTGTATGCTGAGTGTAGGGCAACACACTGCAAACTTCCTTGGGAGAGCTAGATTTCCTCAGCTCTCCAACAGCTCCAGGAAATGTGCTCTCTCACGTCCTACATGTCATGCAAATCTGCCTCATTGCCCTAGGCTGACCGGCACTGAGAAACCAAAACTGCTTCGCATTCCTTCTACAAAGTCATACCTTAACACCCCATCCTTACAGTAGAAAGTCGGCTTGCGTTTCTGCTGTAACCACAGCACAGTTCTTCCTCTTACACTCCAGGGTTTTAGAAGAAGCTAAGCCCGATAGCCTACCCAGAGCGATCCCTGGGGGAGGCGGTTGGCTACACGCAGAATTACGTGCCAAATAAACTTTATTCAAGGAAGGGACCAGTGTGTACCTAGAGTATATATTTACTTGGTAGAAATCACAAGGAGGTAGGCCACATGTTCGCTGGAAACGGGGATACTATGACACAAGCCTTGCTTACCCATTTTGAATTCTCCATTCATGCTGCCTTGAAGCTACGTAAATAACAGTTTTAGGACGGGTCTCTAGTTACTGTAGACAGGGCTCTGGGAGGGAACGAGTGTTCTCTACATCAACAGGGTGCTTTCATAGCCTAGGTGGGAGCCTCTCCTGAGGCGCTCTAGAGATAAAAGGAAACATGTCGTGTGTCCTTTCCTCAAGGTAAAGCCTTGAATAGCCCTGCCGAAGCTAAGTTTGGAGCAGTTTCCTTGAGGCATTAGTTTCAGGTCTGTTTTCTTTTAAGGTTAGTAAGCTTTTCAAGACAACGAGGACCTCGTGTGGGCACCCTATTCCCTGCAAGACCACCGAGTACCGGCAGGCTCCACTGGGCTACTAAGAAACATCCAGGCCCGGAAACCTTCCCCAGTCACTCTGTGTATTTTGTGTGTAGGCCAACACACTGCACTCTTCTTTGGAAGAGCTAGATTTCCTCTGCTCTCCAACAGCTCCAGGAAATGTGTTCTCTCACGTCCTACATATCATGCAAATCTGCCTCATTGCCCTAGGCTGAGCGGCACTGAGAAACCAAAACTGTTTCGCATTCCTTCTACAAAGTCATACCTTAAGACTCCATCCTTACAGGAGAAAGTCAGCTTGCGTTCCTGCTGTAACCAAAGCACAGTTCTTCCTCTTACACTGCAGGGTTTTAGAAGAAGCTAAGCCCGATAGCCTACCTAGAGCGCTCCTTGGGGGAGGCTGTTGGCTACACGCAGAACTCCGTGCCAAATAAATTTTATTCAAGGAAGGGACCAGTGTTTAGCTAGAGTATATATTTACTTGGTAGAAATCACAAGTAGGTAGGCCGCGTGTTCGCTGGAAACGGGGACCTTATGGCACAAGCCTTGCTTTCCCATTTTGAATGCTCCATTCATGCTGCCTTGACGTTACCTAAATAACAGTTTTAGGACGAGTCTTTAGTCACTGTAGGCAGGGCTCTGGGAAGGGAACGAGTGTTCTCTGCATCAACCGGGTGCTTTCATAGCCTGGGTGGGAGCCTCTCCTCAGACGCCCTAGAGATAAAGGAAACTTGACGTGAGTTCTTTCCTCCAGGTAAAGCCTTGAATAGCCCTGCCGAAGCTAACTAAGCTTGCAGCAGTTTCCTTGAGGCATTTGTTTTAGGTCTGTTTTCTTTTAAGGTTAGTAAGCTTTTCAAGACACCGAGGACCTCTCGTGGGCACCCTATTCCCTGCAAGAGCACCGAGTACCAGCAAGCTCCACTGGGCTACTAAGAAACATCCAGGCCCGGAAACATTTCGCAGTCACTGTGTATTTTGTGTGTAGGGCAACACACTGCACACTTCCTTGGAAGAGCTAGATTTCCTCAGCTCTCCAACAACTCCAGGAAATGTGTTCTCTCAAGTCCTATATGTCATGCAAATCTCCCTCATTTCCCTAGGCTGAGCGGAACTGAGAAACCAAAACTGCAACGCATTCCTTCTTTAAAGTCAAACCTTAAGACCCCATCCTTACACGAGAAAGTCGTCTTGTTTTCCTGCTGTAACCAAAGCACAGTTCTTCCTCTTACACTCCAGGGTTTTAGAAGAAGCTAAGCCCGATAGCCTACCCAGAGCGCTCCCTGGGGGAGGCGGTTGGCTACACGCAGAATTCCGTGCCAAATAAATTTTATTCAAGGAAGGGACCAGTGTGTTGCTAGAGTGTATATTTACTTGGCAGAAATCACAAGGGTTTAGGGTGCGTATTCGCTGGAAACGGGGACCTGATGGCACAAGCTTTGCTTACCCATTTTGAATGTTCCATTCCTGCTGCCTTGAACCTACCTAAATAACAGTTTTAGGACGGGTCTCTAGTGTCTGTCGGCAGGGCTCGGGGAAGGGAACGAGTGTTCACTACATCAACAGGGTGCTTTCATACCTGGATGGGAGCCTCGCCTGAGACGCTCTAGAGCATAAAGGAAACTTGACGTGAGTCCTTTCCTCAAGGTAAAGCCTAGAATAGCCCTGCCGATGTGGAAGCTTGGAGCAGAGTCTTTGAGGCATTAGCTTTAGGTCTGTTTTCTTTAACGTTAGTGAGCTTTTCAGGAAACGGAGGACCTCGCGTGGGCACCCTATTCCCTGCACGAACACCGAGTACCGCCAGGTTCCACTAGGCTGCTAAGACACTTCCAGGCCCGAAAACCTTTCCCAGTCACTCTGTGTATGCTGAGTGTAGGGCAACACACTGCAAACTTCCTTGGGAGAGCTAGATTTCCTCAGCTCTCCAACAGCTCCAGGAAATGTGCTCTCTCACGTCCTACATGTCATGCAAATCTGCCTCATTGCCCTAGGCTGACCGGCACTGAGAAACCAAAACTGCTTCGCATTCCTTCTACAAAGTCATACCTTAACACCCCATCCTTACAGTAGAAAGTCGGCTTGCGTTTCTGCTGTAACCACAGCACAGTTCTTCCTCTTACACTCCAGGGTTTTAGAAGAAGCTAAGCCCGATAGCCTACCCAGAGCGATCCCTGGGGGAGGCGGTTGGCTACACGCAGAATTACGTGCCAAATAAACTTTATTCAAGGAAGGGACCAGTGTGTACCTAGAGTATATATTTACTTGGTAGAAATCACAAGGAGGTAGGCCACATGTTCGCTGGAAACGGGGATACTATGACACAAGCCTTGCTTACCCATTTTGAATTCTCCATTCATGCTGCCTTGAAGCTACGTAAATAACAGTTTTAGGACGGGTCTCTAGTTACTGTAGACAGGGCTCTGGGAGGGAACGAGTGTTCTCTACATCAACAGGGTGCTTTCATAGCCTAGGTGGGAGCCTCTCCTGAGGCGCTCTAGAGATAAAAGGAAACATGTCGTGTGTCCTTTCCTCAAGGTAAAGCCTTGAATAGCCCTGCCGAAGCTAAGTTTGGAGCAGTTTCCTTGAGGCATTAGTTTCAGGTCTGTTTTCTTTTAAGGTTAGTAAGCTTTTCAAGACAACGAGGACCTCGTGTGGGCACCCTATT
The DNA here is from genome assembly GCF_965194825.1 of Balaenoptera physalus. NCBI lineage: Eukaryota > Metazoa > Chordata > Mammalia > Artiodactyla > Balaenopteridae > Balaenoptera > Balaenoptera physalus. Next base: position 86,921 of record NW_028124802.1, on the reverse strand, counting down.
CCCTGCAAGACCACCGAGTACCGGCAGGCTCCACTGGGCTACTAAGAAACATCCAGGCCCGGAAACCTTCCCCAGTCACTCTGTGTATTTTGTGTGTAGGCCAACACACTGCACTCTTCTTTGGAAGAGCTAGATTTCCTCTGCTCTCCAACAGCTCCAGGAAATGTGTTCTCTCACGTCCTACATATCATGCAAATCTGCCTCATTGCCCTAGGCTGAGCGGCACTGAGAAACCAAAACTGTTTCGCATTCCTTCTACAAAGTCATACCTTAAGACTCCATCCTTACAGGAGAAAGTCAGCTTGCGTTCCTGCTGTAACCAAAGCACAGTTCTTCCTCTTACACTGCAGGGTTTTAGAAGAAGCTAAGCCCGATAGCCTACCTAGAGCGCTCCTTGGGGGAGGCTGTTGGCTACACGCAGAACTCCGTGCCAAATAAATTTTATTCAAGGAAGGGACCAGTGTTTAGCTAGAGTATATATTTACTTGGTAGAAATCACAAGTAGGTAGGCCGCGTGTTCGCTGGAAACGGGGACCTTATGGCACAAGCCTTGCTTTCCCATTTTGAATGCTCCATTCATGCTGCCTTGACGTTACCTAAATAACAGTTTTAGGACGAGTCTTTAGTCACTGTAGGCAGGGCTCTGGGAAGGGAACGAGTGTTCTCTGCATCAACCGGGTGCTTTCATAGCCTGGGTGGGAGCCTCTCCTCAGACGCCCTAGAGATAAAGGAAACTTGACGTGAGTTCTTTCCTCCAGGTAAAGCCTTGAATAGCCCTGCCGAAGCTAACTAAGCTTGCAGCAGTTTCCTTGAGGCATTTGTTTTAGGTCTGTTTTCTTTTAAGGTTAGTAAGCTTTTCAAGACACCGAGGACCTCTCGTGGGCACCCTATTCCCTGCAAGAGCACCGAGTACCAGCAAGCTCCACTGGGCTACTAAGAAACATCCAGGCCCGGAAACATTTCGCAGTCACTGTGTATTTTGTGTGTAGGGCAACACACTGCACACTTCCTTGGAAGAGCTAGATTTCCTCAGCTCTCCAACAACTCCAGGAAATGTGTTCTCTCAAGTCCTATATGTCATGCAAATCTCCCTCATTTCCCTAGGCTGAGCGGAACTGAGAAACCAAAACTGCAACGCATTCCTTCTTTAAAGTCAAACCTTAAGACCCCATCCTTACACGAGAAAGTCGTCTTGTTTTCCTGCTGTAACCAAAGCACAGTTCTTCCTCTTACACTCCAGGGTTTTAGAAGAAGCTAAGCCCGATAGCCTACCCAGAGCGCTCCCTGGGGGAGGCGGTTGGCTACACGCAGAATTCCGTGCCAAATAAATTTTATTCAAGGAAGGGACCAGTGTGTTGCTAGAGTGTATATTTACTTGGCAGAAATCACAAGGGTTTAGGGTGCGTATTCGCTGGAAACGGGGACCTGATGGCACAAGCTTTGCTTACCCATTTTGAATGTTCCATTCCTGCTGCCTTGAACCTACCTAAATAACAGTTTTAGGACGGGTCTCTAGTGTCTGTCGGCAGGGCTCGGGGAAGGGAACGAGTGTTCACTACATCAACAGGGTGCTTTCATACCTGGATGGGAGCCTCGCCTGAGACGCTCTAGAGCATAAAGGAAACTTGACGTGAGTCCTTTCCTCAAGGTAAAGCCTAGAATAGCCCTGCCGATGTGGAAGCTTGGAGCAGAGTCTTTGAGGCATTAGCTTTAGGTCTGTTTTCTTTAACGTTAGTGAGCTTTTCAGGAAACGGAGGACCTCGCGTGGGCACCCTATTCCCTGCACGAACACCGAGTACCGCCAGGTTCCACTAGGCTGCTAAGACACTTCCAGGCCCGAAAACCTTTCCCAGTCACTCTGTGTATGCTGAGTGTAGGGCAACACACTGCAAACTTCCTTGGGAGAGCTAGATTTCCTCAGCTCTCCAACAGCTCCAGGAAATGTGCTCTCTCACGTCCTACATGTCATGCAAATCTGCCTCATTGCCCTAGGCTGACCGGCACTGAGAAACCAAAACTGCTTCGCATTCCTTCTACAAAGTCATACCTTAACACCCCATCCTTACAGTAGAAAGTCGGCTTGCGTTTCTGCTGTAACCACAGCACAGTTCTTCCTCTTACACTCCAGGGTTTTAGAAGAAGCTAAGCCCGATAGCCTACCCAGAGCGATCCCTGGGGGAGGCGGTTGGCTACACGCAGAATTACGTGCCAAATAAACTTTATTCAAGGAAGGGACCAGTGTGTACCTAGAGTATATATTTACTTGGTAGAAATCACAAGGAGGTAGGCCACATGTTCGCTGGAAACGGGGATACTATGACACAAGCCTTGCTTACCCATTTTGAATTCTCCATTCATGCTGCCTTGAAGCTACGTAAATAACAGTTTTAGGACGGGTCTCTAGTTACTGTAGACAGGGCTCTGGGAGGGAACGAGTGTTCTCTACATCAACAGGGTGCTTTCATAGCCTAGGTGGGAGCCTCTCCTGAGGCGCTCTAGAGATAAAAGGAAACATGTCGTGTGTCCTTTCCTCAAGGTAAAGCCTTGAATAGCCCTGCCGAAGCTAAGTTTGGAGCAGTTTCCTTGAGGCATTAGTTTCAGGTCTGTTTTCTTTTAAGGTTAGTAAGCTTTTCAAGACAACGAGGACCTCGTGTGGGCACCCTATTCCCTGCAAGACCACCGAGTACCGGCAGGCTCCACTGGGCTACTAAGAAACATCCAGTCCCGGAAACCTTCCCCAGTCACTCTGTGTATTTTGTGTGTAGGCCAACACACTGCACTCTTCTTTGGAAGAGCTAGATTTCCTCTGCTCTCCAACAGCTCCAGGAAATGTGTTCTCTCACGTCCTACATATCATGCAAATCTGCCTCATTGCCCTAGGCTGAGCGGCACTGAGAAACCAAAACTGTTTCGCATTCCTTCTACAAAGTCATACCTTAAGACTCCATCCTTACAGGAGAAAGTCAGCTTGCGTTCCTGCTGTAACCAAAGCACAGTTCTTCCTCTTACACTGCAGGGTTTTAGAAGAAGCTAAGCCCGATAGCCTACCTAGAGCGCTCCTTGGGGGAGGCTGTTGGCTACACGCAGAACTCCGTGCCAAATAAATTTTATTCAAGGAAGGGACCAGTGTTTAGCTAGAGTATATATTTACTTGGTAGAAATCACAAGTAGGTAGGCCGCGTGTTCGCTGGAAACGGGGACCTTATGGCACAAGCCTTGCTTTCCCATTTTGAATGCTCCATTCATGCTGCCTTGACGTTACCTAAATAACAGTTTTAGGACGAGTCTTTAGTCACTGTAGGCAGGGCTCTGGGAAGGGAACGAGTGTTCTCTGCATCAACCGGGTGCTTTCATAGCCTGGGTGGGAGCCTCTCCTCAGACGCCCTAGAGATAAAGGAAACTTGACGTGAGTTCTTTCCTCCAGGTAAAGCCTTGAATAGCCCTGCCGAAGCTAACTAAGCTTGCAGCAGTTTCCTTGAGGCATTTGTTTTAGGTCTGTTTTCTTTTAAGGTTAGTAAGCTTTTCAAGACACCGAGGACCTCTCGTGGGCACCCTATTCCCTGCAAGAGCACCGAGTACCAGCAAGCTCCACTGGGCTACTAAGAAACATCCAGGCCCGGAAACATTTCGCAGTCACTGTGTATTTTGTGTGTAGGGCAACACACTGCACACTTCCTTGGAAGAGCTAGATTTCCTCAGCTCTCCAACAACTCCAGGAAATGTGTTCTCTCAAGTCCTATATGTCATGCAAATCTCCCTCATTTCCCTAGGCTGAGCGGAACTGAGAAACCAAAACTGCAACGCATTCCTTCTTTAAAGTCAAACCTTAAGACCCCATCCTTACACGAGAAAGTCGTCTTGTTTTCCTGCTGTAACCAAAGCACAGTTCTTCCTCTTACACTCCAGGGTTTTAGAAGAAGCTAAGCCCGATAGCCTACCCAGAGCGCTCCCTGGGGGAGGCGGTTGGCTACACGCAGAATTCCGTGCCAAATAAATTTTATTCAAGGAAGGGACCAGTGTGTTGCTAGAGTGTATATTTACTTGGCAGAAATCACAAGGGTTTAGGGTGCGTATTCGCTGGAAACGGGGACCTGATGGCACAAGCTTTGCTTACCCATTTTGAATGTTCCATTCCTGCTGCCTTGAACCTACCTAAATAACAGTTTTAGGACGGGTCTCTAGTGTCTGTCGGCAGGGCTCGGGGAAGGGAACGAGTGTTCACTACATCAACAGGGTGCTTTCATACCTGGATGGGAGCCTCGCCTGAGACGCTCTAGAGCATAAAGGAAACTTGACGTGAGTCCTTTCCTCAAGGTAAAGCCTAGAATAGCCCTGCCGATGTGGAAGCTTGGAGCAGAGTCTTTGAGGCATTAGCTTTAGGTCTGTTTTCTTTAACGTTAGTGAGCTTTTCAGGAAACGGAGGACCTCGCGTGGGCACCCTATTCCCTGCACGAACACCGAGTACCGCCAGGTTCCACTAGGCTGCTAAGACACTTCCAGGCCCGAAAACCTTTCCCAGTCACTCTGTGTATGCTGAGTGTAGGGCAACACACTGCAAACTTCCTTGGGAGAGCTAGATTTCCTCAGCTCTCCAACAGCTCCAGGAAATGTGCTCTCTCACGTCCTACATGTCATGCAAATCTGCCTCATTGCCCTAGGCTGACCGGCACTGAGAAACCAAAACTGCTTCGCATTCCTTCTACAAAGTCATACCTTAACACCCCATCCTTACAGTAGAAAGTCGGCTTGCGTTTCTGCTGTAACCACAGCACAGTTCTTCCTCTTACACTCCAGGGTTTTAGAAGAAGCTAAGCCCGATAGCCTACCCAGAGCGATCCCTGGGGGAGGCGGTTGGCTACACGCAGAATTACGTGCCAAATAAACTTTATTCAAGGAAGGGACCAGTGTGTACCTAGAGTATATATTTACTTGGTAGAAATCACAAGGAGGTAGGCCACATGTTCGCTGGAAACGGGGATACTATGACACAAGCCTTGCTTACCCATTTTGAATTCTCCATTCATGCTGCCTTGAAGCTACGTAAATAACAGTTTTAGGACGGGTCTCTAGTTACTGTAGACAGGGCTCTGGGAGGGAACGAGTGTTCTCTACATCAACAGGGTGCTTTCATAGCCTAGGTGGGAGCCTCTCCTGAGGCGCTCTAGAGATAAAAGGAAACATGTCGTGTGTCCTTTCCTCAAGGTAAAGCCTTGAATAGCCCTGCCGAAGCTAAGTTTGGAGCAGTTTCCTTGAGGCATTAGTTTCAGGTCTGTTTTCTTTTAAGGTTAGTAAGCTTTTCAAGACAACGAGGACCTCGTGTGGGCACCCTATTCCCTGCAAGACCACCGAGTACCGGCAGGCTCCACTGGGCTACTAAGAAACATCCAGGCCCGGAAACCTTCCCCAGTCACTCTGTGTATTTTGTGTGTAGGCCAACACACTGCACTCTTCTTTGGAAGAGCTAGATTTCCTCTGCTCTCCAACAGCTCCAGGAAATGTGTTCTCTCACGTCCTACATATCATGCAAATCTGCCTCATTGCCCTAGGCTGAGCGGCACTGAGAAACCAAAACTGTTTCGCATTCCTTCTACAAAGTCATACCTTAAGACTCCATCCTTACAGGAGAAAGTCAGCTTGCGTTCCTGCTGTAACCAAAGCACAGTTCTTCCTCTTACACTGCAGGGTTTTAGAAGAAGCTAAGCCCGATAGCCTACCTAGAGCGCTCCTTGGGGGAGGCTGTTGGCTACACGCAGAACTCCGTGCCAAATAAATTTTATTCAAGGAAGGGACCAGTGTTTAGCTAGAGTATATATTTACTTGGTAGAAATCACAAGTAGGTAGGCCGCGTGTTCGCTGGAAACGGGGACCTTATGGCACAAGCCTTGCTTTCCCATTTTGAATGCTCCATTCATGCTGCCTTGACGTTACCTAAATAACAGTTTTAGGACGAGTCTTTAGTCACTGTAGGCAGGGCTCTGGGAAGGGAACGAGTGTTCTCTGCATCAACCGGGTGCTTTCATAGCCTGGGTGGGAGCCTCTCCTCAGACGCCCTAGAGATAAAGGAAACTTGACGTGAGTTCTTTCCTCCAGGTAAAGCCTTGAATAGCCCTGCCGAAGCTAACTAAGCTTGCAGCAGTTTCCTTGAGGCATTTGTTTTAGGTCTGTTTTCTTTTAAGGTTAGTAAGCTTTTCAAGACACCGAGGACCTCTCGTGGGCACCCTATTCCCTGCAAGAGCACCGAGTACCAGCAAGCTCCACTGGGCTACTAAGAAACATCCAGGCCCGGAAACATTTCGCAGTCACTGTGTATTTTGTGTGTAGGGCAACACACTGCACACTTCCTTGGAAGAGCTAGATTTCCTCAGCTCTCCAACAACTCCAGGAAATGTGTTCTCTCAAGTCCTATATGTCATGCAAATCTCCCTCATTTCCCTAGGCTGAGCGGAACTGAGAAACCAAAACTGCAACGCATTCCTTCTTTAAAGTCAAACCTTAAGACCCCATCCTTACACGAGAAAGTCGTCTTGTTTTCCTGCTGTAACCAAAGCACAGTTCTTCCTCTTACACTCCAGGGTTTTAGAAGAAGCTAAGCCCGATAGCCTACCCAGAGCGCTCCCTGGGGGAGGCGGTTGGCTACACGCAGAATTCCGTGCCAAATAAATTTTATTCAAGGAAGGGACCAGTGTGTTGCTAGAGTGTATATTTACTTGGCAGAAATCACAAGGGTTTAGGGTGCGTATTCGCTGGAAACGGGGACCTGATGGCACAAGCTTTGCTTACCCATTTTGAATGTTCCATTCCTGCTGCCTTGAACCTACCTAAATAACAGTTTTAGGACGGGTCTCTAGTGTCTGTCGGCAGGGCTCGGGGAAGGGAACGAGTGTTCACTACATCAACAGGGTGCTTTCATACCTGGATGGGAGCCTCGCCTGAGACGCTCTAGAGCATAAAGGAAACTTGACGTGAGTCCTTTCCTCAAGGTAAAGCCTAGAATAGCCCTGCCGATGTGGAAGCTTGGAGCAGAGTCTTTGAGGCATTAGCTTTAGGTCTGTTTTCTTTAACGTTAGTGAGCTTTTCAGGAAACGGAGGACCTCGCGTGGGCACCCTATTCCCTGCACGAACACCGAGTACCGCCAGGTTCCACTAGGCTGCTAAGACACTTCCAGGCCCGAAAACCTTTCCCAGTCACTCTGTGTATGCTGAGTGTAGGGCAACACACTGCAAACTTCCTTGGGAGAGCTAGATTTCCTCAGCTCTCCAACAGCTCCAGGAAATGTGCTCTCTCACGTCCTACATGTCATGCAAATCTGCCTCATTGCCCTAGGCTGACCGGCACTGAGAAACCAAAACTGCTTCGCATTCCTTCTACAAAGTCATACCTTAACACCCCATCCTTACAGTAGAAAGTCGGCTTGCGTTTCTGCTGTAACCACAGCACAGTTCTTCCTCTTACACTCCAGGGTTTTAGAAGAAGCTAAGCCCGATAGCCTACCCAGAGCGATCCCTGGGGGAGGCGGTTGGCTACACGCAGAATTACGTGCCAAATAAACTTTATTCAAGGAAGGGACCAGTGTGTACCTAGAGTATATATTTACTTGGTAGAAATCACAAGGAGGTAGGCCACATGTTCGCTGGAAACGGGGATACTATGACACAAGCCTTGCTTACCCATTTTGAATTCTCCATTCATGCTGCCTTGAAGCTACGTAAATAACAGTTTTAGGACGGGTCTCTAGTTACTGTAGACAGGGCTCTGGGAGGGAACGAGTGTTCTCTACATCAACAGGGTGCTTTCATAGCCTAGGTGGGAGCCTCTCCTGAGGCGCTCTAGAGATAAAAGGAAACATGTCGTGTGTCCTTTCCTCAAGGTAAAGCCTTGAATAGCCCTGCCGAAGCTAAGTTTGGAGCAGTTTCCTTGAGGCATTAGTTTCAGGTCTGTTTTCTTTTAAGGTTAGTAAGCTTTTCAAGACAACGAGGACCTCGTGTGGGCACCCTATTCCCTGCAAGACCACCGAGTACCGGCAGGCTCCACTGGGCTACTAAGAAACATCCAGGCCCGGAAACCTTCCCCAGTCACTCTGTGTATTTTGTGTGTAGGCCAACACACTGCACTCTTCTTTGGAAGAGCTAGATTTCCTCTGCTCTCCAACAGCTCCAGGAAATGTGTTCTCTCACGTCCTACATATCATGCAAATCTGCCTCATTGCCCTAGGCTGAGCGGCACTGAGAAACCAAAACTGTTTCGCATTCCTTCTACAAAGTCATACCTTAAGACTCCATCCTTACAGGAGAAAGTCAGCTTGCGTTCCTGCTGTAACCAAAGCACAGTTCTTCCTCTTACACTGCAGGGTTTTAGAAGAAGCTAAGCCCGATAGCCTACCTAGAGCGCTCCTTGGGGGAGGCTGTTGGCTACACGCAGAACTCCGTGCCAAATAAATTTTATTCAAGGAAGGGACCAGTGTTTAGCTAGAGTATATATTTACTTGGTAGAAATCACAAGTAGGTAGGCCGCGTGTTCGCTGGAAACGGGGACCTTATGGCACAAGCCTTGCTTTCCCATTTTGAATGCTCCATTCATGCTGCCTTGACGTTACCTAAATAACAGTTTTAGGACGAGTCTTTAGTCACTGTAGGCAGGGCTCTGGGAAGGGAACGAGTGTTCTCTGCATCAACCGGGTGCTTTCATAGCCTGGGTGGGAGCCTCTCCTCAGACGCCCTAGAGATAAAGGAAACTTGACGTGAGTTCTTTCCTCCAGGTAAAGCCTTGAATAGCCCTGCCGAAGCTAACTAAGCTTGCAGCAGTTTCCTTGAGGCATTTGTTTTAGGTCTGTTTTCTTTTAAGGTTAGTAAGCTTTTCAAGACACCGAGGACCTCTCGTGGGCACCCTATTCCCTGCAAGAGCACCGAGTACCAGCAAGCTCCACTGGGCTACTAAGAAACATCCAGGCCCGGAAACATTTCGCAGTCACTGTGTATTTTGTGTGTAGGGCAACACACTGCACACTTCCTTGGAAGAGCTAGATTTCCTCAGCTCTCCAACAACTCCAGGAAATGTGTTCTCTCAAGTCCTATATGTCATGCAAATCTCCCTCATTTCCCTAGGCTGAGCGGAACTGAGAAACCAAAACTGCAACGCATTCCTTCTTTAAAGTCAAACCTTAAGACCCCATCCTTACACGAGAAAGTCGTCTTGTTTTCCTGCTGTAACCAAAGCACAGTTCTTCCTCTTACACTCCAGGGTTTTAGAAGAAGCTAAGCCCGATAGCCTACCCAGAGCGCTCCCTGGGGGAGGCGGTTGGCTACACGCAGAATTCCGTGCCAAATAAATTTTATTCAAGGAAGGGACCAGTGTGTTGCTAGAGTGTATATTTACTTGGCAGAAATCACAAGGGTTTAGGGTGCGTATTCGCTGGAAACGGGGACCTGATGGCACAAGCTTTGCTTACCCATTTTGAATGTTCCATTCCTGCTGCCTTGAACCTACCTAAATAACAGTTTTAGGACGGGTCTCTAGTGTCTGTCGGCAGGGCTCGGGGAAGGGAACGAGTGTTCACTACATCAACAGGGTGCTTTCATACCTGGATGGGAGCCTCGCCTGAGACGCTCTAGAGCATAAAGGAAACTTGACGTGAGTCCTTTCCTCAAGGTAAAGCCTAGAATAGCCCTGCCGATGTGGAAGCTTGGAGCAGAGTCTTTGAGGCATTAGCTTTAGGTCTGTTTTCTTTAACGTTAGTGAGCTTTTCAGGAAACGGAGGACCTCGCGTGGGCACCCTATTCCCTGCACGAACACCGAGTACCGCCAGGTTCCACTAGGCTGCTAAGACACTTCCAGGCCCGAAAACCTTTCCCAGTCACTCTGTGTATGCTGAGTGTAGGGCAACACACTGCAAACTTCCTTGGGAGAGCTAGATTTCCTCAGCTCTCCAACAGCTCCAGGAAATGTGCTCTCTCACGTCCTACATGTCATGCAAATCTGCCTCATTGCCCTAGGCTGACCGGCACTGAGAAACCAAAACTGCTTCGCATTCCTTCTACAAAGTCATACCTTAACACCCCATCCTTACAGTAGAAAGTCGGCTTGCGTTTCTGCTGTAACCACAGCACAGTTCTTCCTCTTACACTCCAGGGTTTTAGAAGAAGCTAAGCCCGATAGCCTACCCAGAGCGATCCCTGGGGGAGGCGGTTGGCTACACGCAGAATTACGTGCCAAATAAACTTTATTCAAGGAAGGGACCAGTGTGTACCTAGAGTATATATTTACTTGGTAGAAATCACAAGGAGGTAGGCCACATGTTCGCTGGAAACGGGGATACTATGACACAAGCCTTGCTTACCCATTTTGAATTCTCCATTCATGCTGCCTTGAAGCTACGTAAATAACAGTTTTAGGACGGGTCTCTAGTTACTGTAGACAGGGCTCTGGGAGGGAACGAGTGTTCTCTACATCAACAGGGTGCTTTCATAGCCTAGGTGGGAGCCTCTCCTGAGGCGCTCTAGAGATAAAAGGAAACATGTCGTGTGTCCTTTCCTCAAGGTAAAGCCTTGAATAGCCCTGCCGAAGCTAAGTTTGGAGCAGTTTCCTTGAGGCATTAGTTTCAGGTCTGTTTTCTTTTAAGGTTAGTAAGCTTTTCAAGACAACGAGGACCTCGTGTGGGCACCCTATTCCCTGCAAGACCACCGAGTACCGGCAGGCTCCACTGGGCTACTAAGAAACATCCAGGCCCGGAAACCTTCCCCAGTCACTCTGTGTATTTTGTGTGTAGGCCAACACACTGCACTCTTCTTTGGAAGAGCTAGATTTCCTCTGCTCTCCAACAGCTCCAGGAAATGTGTTCTCTCACGTCCTACATATCATGCAAATCTGCCTCATTGCCCTAGGCTGAGCGGCACTGAGAAACCAAAACTGTTTCGCATTCCTTCTACAAAGTCATACCTTAAGACTCCATCCTTACAGGAGAAAGTCAGCTTGCGTTCCTGCTGTAACCAAAGCACAGTTCTTCCTCTTACACTGCAGGGTTTTAGAAGAAGCTAAGCCCGATAGCCTACCTAGAGCGCTCCTTGGGGGAGGCTGTTGGCTACACGCAGAACTCCGTGCCAAATAAATTTTATTCAAGGAAGGGACCAGTGTTTAGCTAGAGTATATATTTACTTGGTAGAAATCACAAGTAGGTAGGCCGCGTGTTCGCTGGAAACGGGGACCTTATGGCACAAGCCTTGCTTTCCCATTTTGAATGCTCCATTCATGCTGCCTTGACGTTACCTAAATAACAGTTTTAGGACGAGTCTTTAGTCACTGTAGGCAGGGCTCTGGGAAGGGAACGAGTGTTCTCTGCATCAACCGGGTGCTTTCATAGCCTGGGTGGGAGCCTCTCCTCAGACGCCCTAGAGATAAAGGAAACTTGACGTGAGTTCTTTCCTCCAGGTAAAGCCTTGAATAGCCCTGCCGAAGCTAACTAAGCTTGCAGCAGTTTCCTTGAGGCATTTGTTTTAGGTCTGTTTTCTTTTAAGGTTAGTAAGCTTTTCAAGACACCGAGGACCTCTCGTGGGCACCCTATTCCCTGCAAGAGCAACGAGTACCAGCATGCTCCACTGGGCTACTAAGAAACATCCAGGCCCGGAAACATTTCGCAGTCACTGTGTATTTTGTGTGTAGGGCAACACACTGCACTCTTCCTTGGAAGAGCTAGATTTCCTCAGCTCTCCAACAACTCCAGGAAATGTGTTCTCTCAAGTCCTATATGTCATGCAAATCTCCCTCATTTCCCTAGGCTGAGCGGAACTGAGAAACCAAAACTGCAACGCATTCCTTCTTTAAAGTCAAACCTTAAGACCCCATCCTTACACGAGAAAGTCGTCTTGCTTTCCTGCTGTAACCAAAGCACAGTTCTTCCTCTTACACTCCAGTGTTTTAGAAGAAGCTAAGCCCGATACCCTACCCAGAGCGCTCCCTGGGGGAGGCGGTTGGCTACATGCAGAATTCCGTGCCAAATAAACTTTATTCAAGGAAGGGACCAGTGTGTAGCTAGAGTGTATATTTACTTGGTAGAAATCACAAGGAGGTAGGCTGCATGTTCGCTGGAAACGGGGAACTTATGGCAAAAGCCTTGCTTACCCATTTTGAATGCTCCATTCAAGCTGCCTTGAAGCTACATAAATTACAATTTTAGGACGGGTCTCTAGTGTCTGTAGGCAGGGCTCTGGGAAGGGAACGAGTGTTCACTACATCAACAGGGTGCTTTCATACCTGGATGGGAGCCTCGCCTGAGACGCTCTAGAGCATAAAGGAAACTTGACGTGAGTCCTTTCCTCAAGGTAAAGCCTAGAATAGCCCTGCCGATGTGGAAGCTTGGAGTAGAGTCTTTGAGGCATTAGCTTTAGGTCTGTTTTCTTTAACGTTAGTGAGCTTTTCAGGAAACGGAGGACCTCGCGTGGGCACCCTATTCCCTGCACGAACACCGAGTACCGCCAGGTTCCACTAGGCTGCTAAGACACTTCCAGGCCCGAAAACCTTTCCCAGTCACTCTGTGTATGCTGAGTGTAGGGCAACACACTGCAAACTTCCTTGGGAGAGCTAGATTTCCTCAGCTCTCCAACAGCTCCAGGAAATGTGTTCTCTCAATTCCTACATGTCAGGCAAATATGCCTCATTGCCCTAGGCTGAAGAACTGAGAAAACAATACTGCTTCGCATTCCGTCTACAAAGTCATACCTTAACACCCCATCCTTACAGTAGAAAGTCGGCTTGCGTTTCTGCTGTAACCACAGCACAGTTCTTCCTCTTACACTCCAGGGTTTTAGAAGAAGCTAAGCCCGATAGCCTACCCAGAGCGATCCCTGGGGGAGGCGGTTGGCTACACGCAGAATTACGTGCCAAATAAACTTTATTCAAGGAAGGGACCAGTGTGTACCTAGAGTATATATTTACTTGGTAGAAATCACAAGGAGGTAGGCCACATGTTCGCTGGAAACGGGGATACTATGACACAAGCCTTGCTTACCCATTTTGAATTCTCCATTCATGCTGCCTTGAAGCTACGTAAATAACAGTTTTAGGACGGGTCTCTAGTTACTGTAGACAGGGCTCTGGGAGGGAACGAGTGTTCTCTACATCAACAGGGTGCTTTCATAGCCTAGGTGGGAGCCTCTCCTGAGGCGCTCTAGAGATAAAAGGAAACATGTCGTGTGTCCTTTCCTCAAGGTAAAGCCTTGAATAGCCCTGCCGAAGCTAAGTTTGGAGCAGTTTCCTTGAGGCATTAGTTTCAGGTCTGTTTTCTTTTAAGGTTAGTAAGCTTTTCAAGACAACGAGGACCTCGTGTGGGCACCCTATTCCCTGCAAGACCACCGAGTACCGGCAGGCTCCACTGGGCTACTAAGAAACATCCAGGCCCGGAAACCTTCCCCAGTCACTCTGTGTACTTTGTGTGTAGGCCAACACACTGCACTCTTCCTTGGAAGAGCTAGATTTCCTCTGCTCTCCAACAGCTCCAGGAAATGTGTTCTCTCACGTCCTACATATCATGCAAATCTGCCTCATTGCCCTAGGCTGAGCGGCACTGAGAAACCAAAACTGTTTCGCATTCCTTCTACAAAGTCATACCTTAAGACTCCATCCTTACAGGAGAAAGTCAGCTTGCGTTCCTGCTGTAACCAAAGCACAGTTCTTCCTCTTACACTGCAGGGTTTTAGAAGAAGCTAAGCCCGATAGCCTACCTAGAGCGCTCCTTGGGGGAGGCTGTTGGCTACACGCAGAACTCCGTGCCAAATAAATTTTATTCAAGGAAGAGACCAGTGTTTAGCTAGAGTATATATTTACTTGGTAGAAATCACAAGTAGGTAGGCCGCGTGTTCGCTGGAAAAGGGGACCTTATGGCACAAGCCTTGCTTTCCCATTTTGAATGCTCCATTCATGCTGCCTTGACGTTACCTAAATAACAGTTTTAGGACGAGTCTTTAGTCATTGTAGGCAGGGCTCTGGGAAGGGAACGAGTGTTCTCTGCATCAACCGGGTGCTTTCATAGCCTGGGTGGGAGCCTCTCCTCAGACGCCCTAGAGATAAAGGAAACTTGACGTGAGTTCTTTCCTCCAGGTAAAGCCTTGAATAGCCCTGCCGAAGCTAACTAAGCTTGCAGCAGTTTCCTTGAGGCATTTGTTTTAGGTCTGTTTTCTTTTAAGGTTAGTAAGCTTTTCAAGACACCGAGGACCTCTCGTGGGCACCCTATTCCCTGCAAGAGCACCGAGTACCAGCAGGCTCCACTGGGCTACTAAGAAACATCCAGGCCCGGAAACATTTCGCAGTCACTGTGTATTTTGTGTGTAGGGCAACACACTGCACTCTTCCTTGGAAGAGCTAGATTTCCTCAGCTCTCCAACAACTCCAGGAAATGTGTTCTCTCAAGTCCTATATGTCATGCAAATCTCCCTCATTTCCCTAGGCTGAGCGGAACTGAGAAACCAAAACTGCAACGCATTCCTTCTTTAAAGTCAAACCTTAAGACCCCATCCTTACACGAGAAAGTCGTCTTGCTTTCCTGCTGTAACCAAAGCACAGTTCTTCCTCTTACACTCCAGTGTTTTAGAAGAAGCTAAGCCCGATACCCTACCCAGAGCGCTCCCTGGGGGAGGCGGTTGGCTACACGCAGAATTCCGTGCCAAATAAACTTTATTCAAGGAAGGGACCAGTGTGTAGCTAGAGTGTATATTTACTTGGTAGAAATCACAAGGAGGTAGGCTGCATGTTCGCTGGAAACGGGGAACTTATGGCAAAAGCCTTGCTTACCCATTTTGAATGCTCCATTCAAGCTGCCTTGAAGCTACATAAATTACAATTTTAGGACGGGTCTCTAGTGTCTGTAGGCAGGGCTCTGGGAAGGGAACGAGTGTTCACTACATCAACAGGGTGCTTTCATACCTGGATGGGAGCCTCGCCTGAGACGCTCTAGAGCATAAAGGAAACTTGACGTGAGTCCTTTCCTCAAGGTAAAGCCTAGAATAGCCCTGCCGATGTGGAAGCTTGGAGCAGAGTCTTTGAGGCATTAGCTTTAGGTCTGTTTTCTTTAACGTTAGTGAGCTTTTCAGGAAACGGAGGACCTCGCGTGGGCACCCTATTCCCTGCACGAACACCGAGTACCGCCAGGTTCCACTAGGCTGCTAAGACACTTCCAGGCCCGAAAACCTTTCCCAGTCACTCTGTGTATGCTGAGTGTAGGGCAACACACTGCAAACTTCCTTGGGAGAGCTAGATTTCCTCAGCTCTCCAACAGCTCCAGGAAATGTGTTCTCTCAATTCCTACATGTCAGGCAAATATGCCTCATTGCCCTAGGCTGAAGAACTGAGAAAACAATACTGCTTCGCATTCCGTCTACAAAGTCATACCTTAACACCCCATCCTTACAGTAGAAAGTCGGCTTGCGTTTCTGCTGTAACCACAGCACAGTTCTTCCTCTTACACTCCAGGGTTTTAGAAGAAGCTAAGCCCGATAGCCTACCCAGAGCGATCCCTGGGGGAGGCGGTTGGCTACACGCAGAATTACGTGCCAAATAAACTTTATGCAAGGAAGGGACCAGTGTGTACCTAGAGTATATATTTACTTGGTAGAAATCACAAGGAGGTAAGCCACATGTTCGCTGGAAACGGGGATACTATGACACAAGCCTTGCTTACCCATTTTGAATTCTCCATTCATGCTGCCTTGAAGCTACGTAAATAACAGTTTTAGGACGGGTCTCTAGTTACTGTAGACAGGGCTCTGGGAGGGAACGAGTGTTCTCTACATCAACAGGGTGCTTTCATAGCCTAGGTGGGAGCCTCTCCTGAGGCGCTCTAGAGATAAAAGGAAACATGTCGTGTGTCCTTTCCTCAAGGTAAAGCCTTGAATAGCCCTGCCGAAGCTAAGTTTGGAGCAGTTTCCTTGAGGCATTAGATTCAGGTCTGTTTTCTTTTAAGGTTAGTAAGCTTTTCAAGACAACGAGGACCTCGTGTGGGCACCCTATTTTCTGCAAGACCACCGAGTACCGGCAGGCTCCACTGGGCTACTAAGAAACATCCAGGCCCGGAAACCTTCCCCAGTCACTCTGTGTATTTTGTGTGTAGGCCAACACACTGCACTCTTCCTTGGAAGAGCTAGATTTCCTCAGCTCTCCAACAGCTCCAGGAAATGTGTTTTCTCACGTCCTACATATCATGCAAATCTGCCTCATTGCCCTAGGCTGAGCGGCACTGAGAAACCAAAACTGTTTCGCATTCCTTCTACAAATTCAAACCTTAAGACTCCATCCTTACAGGAAAAAGTCAGCTTGCGTTCCTGCTGTAACCAAAGCACAGTTGTTCCTCTTACACTGCAGGGTTTTAGAAGAAGCTAAGCCCGATAGCCTACCTAGAGCGCTCCTCGGGGGAGGCTGTTGGCTACACGCAGAACTCCGTGCCAAATAAACTTTATTCAAGGAAGGGACCAGTGTTTAGCTAGAGTGTATATTTACTTGGTAGAAATCACAAGTAGGTAGGCCGCGTGTTTGCTGGAAACGGGGAC
Source organism: Balaenoptera physalus (assembly GCF_965194825.1). NCBI lineage: Eukaryota > Metazoa > Chordata > Mammalia > Artiodactyla > Balaenopteridae > Balaenoptera > Balaenoptera physalus. Next base: position 70,394 of record NW_028124802.1, on the reverse strand, counting down.
CTTATGGCACAAGCCTTGCTTTCCCATTTTGAATGCTCCATTCATGCTGCCCTGAAGTTACTTAAATAACAGTTTTAGGACGAGTCTTTAGTCATTGTAGGCAGGGCTCTGGGAAGGGAACGAGTGTTCTCTGCATCAACAGGGTGCTTTCATAGCCTGGGTGGGAGCCTCTCCTCAGACGCCCTAGAGATAAAGGAAACTTGACGTGAGTTCTTTCCTCCAGGTAAAGCCTTGAATAGCCCTGCCGAAGCTAACTAAGCTTGCAGCAGTTTCCTTGAGGCATTTGTTTTAGGTCTGTTTTCTTTTAAGGTTAGTAAGCTTTTCAAGACACCGAGGACCTCTCCTGGGCACCCTATTCCCTGCAAGAGCACCGAGTACCATCAGGCTCCACTGGGCTACTAAGAAACATCCAGGCCCGGAAACATTTCCCAGTCACTGTGTATTTTGTGTGTAGGGCAACACACTGCACACTTCCTTGGAAGAGCTAGAATTCCTCAGCTCTCCAACAGCTCCAGGAAATGTGCTCTCTCATGTCCTACATGTCATGCAAATCTGCCTCATTGCCCTAGGCTGACCGGCACTGAGAAACCAAAACTGCTTCGCATTCCTTCTACAAAGTCATATCTTTAGACCCCATCCTTACAGGAGAAAGTAGGCTTGCGTTCCTGCTGTAACCAAAGCACAGTTCTTCCTCTTACACTGCAGGGTTTTAGAAAAGCTAAGCCCAATAGCCTACCTAGAGCGCTCCCTGGGAGAGGCGGTTGCCTATACGCAGAACTCCGTGCCAAATAAACTTTATTCAAGGAAGGGACCAGTGTGTACCTAGAGTATATATTTACTTGGTAGAAATCACAAGGAGGTAGGCCGCATGTTCGCTGGAAACGGAGATACTATGACACAAGCCTTGCTTACCCATTTTGAATTCTCCATTCATGCTGCCTTGAAGCTACGTAAATAACAGTTTTAGGACGGGTCTCTAGTTACTGTAGACAGGTCTCTGAGAGGGAACGAGTGTTCTCTACATCAACAGGGTGCTTTCATAGCGTAGTTGGGAGCCTCTCCTGAGGCGCTCTAGAGATAAAAGGAAACATGTCCTGTGTCCTTTCCTCAAGGTAAAGCCTTGAATAGCCCTGCCGAAGCTAAGTTTGGAGCAGTTTCCTTGAGGCATTAGATTCAGGTCTGTTTTCTTTTAAGGTTAGTAAGCTTTTCAAGACAACGAGGACCTCGTGTGGGCACCCTATTTTCTGCAAGACCACCGAGTACCGGCAGGCTCCACTGGGCTACTAAGAAACATCCAGGCCCGGAAACCTTCCCCAGTCACTCTGTGTATTTTGTGTGTAGGCCAACACACTGCACTCTTCCTTGGAAGAGCTAGATTTCCTCAGCTCTCCAACAACTCCAGGAAATGTGTTCTCTCAAGTCCTATATGTCATGCAAATCTGCCTCATTGCCCTAGGCTGATCGGCACTGAGAAACCAAAACTGCTTCGCATTCCTTCTACAAAGTCATACCTTAAGACCCTATCCTTACAGGAGAAAGTAGGCTTGCGTTCCTGCTGTAACCAAAGCACAGTTCTTCCTCTTACACTGCAGGGTTATAGAAGATGCTAAGCCCGATAGCCTACCTAGAGCGCTCCTTGGGGGAGGCTGTTGGCTACACGCAGAACTCCGTGCCAAATAAACTTTATTCAAGGAAGGGACCAGTGTTTAACTAGAGTGTATATTTACTTGGTAGAAATCACAAGTAGGTAGGCCGCGTGTTCGCTGGAAACGGGGACCTTATGGCACAAGCCTTGCTTTCCCATTTTGAGTGCTCCAATCATGCTGCCTTGAAGTTACCTAAATAACAGTTTTAGGACGAGTCTTTAGTCATTGTAGGCAGGGCTCTGGGAAGGGAACGAGTGTTCTCTGCATCAACAGGGTGCTTTCATAGCCTGGGTGGGAGCCTCTCCTCAGACGCCCTAGACATAAAGGAAACTTGACGTGAGTTCTTTCCTCCAGGTAAAGCCTTGAATAGCCCTGCCGAAGCTAACTAAGCTTTCAGCAGTTTCCTTGAGGCATTTGTTGTAGGTCTGTTTTCTTTTAAGGTTAGTAAGCTTTTCAAGACACCGAGGACCTCTCGTGGGCACCCTAATCCCTGCAAGAGCACCGAGTACCAGCAGGCTCCACTGGGCTACTAAGAAACATCCAGGCCCGGAAACATTTCCCAGTCACTGTGTATTTTGTGTGTAGGGCAACACACTGCACTCTTCCTTGGAAGAGCTAGATTTCCTCAGCTCTCCAACAACTCCAGGAAATGTGTTCTCTCAAGTCCTATATGTCATGCAAATCTCCCTCATTGCCCTAGGCTGAGCGGCACTGAGAAACCAAAACTGCAACGCATTCCTTCTTTAAAGTCAAACCTTAAGACCCCATCCTTACAGGAGAAAGTCGGGTTGCTTTCCTGCTGTAACCAAAGCACAGTTCTTCCTCTTACACTCCAGGGTTTTAGAAGAAGCTAAGCCCGATAGCCTACCCAGAGCGCTCCCTGGGGGAGGCGGTTGGCTACACGCAGAATTCCGTGCCAAATAAATTTTATTCAAGGAAGGGACCAGTGTGTTGCTAGAGTGTATATTTACTTGGCAGAAATCACAAGGGTTTAGGGTGCGTATTCGCTGGAAACGGGGACCTGATGGCACAAGCCTTGCTTTCCCATTTTGAATGTTCCATTCCTGCTGCCTTGAACCTACCTAAATAACAGTTTTAGGACGGGTCTCTAGTGTCTGTCGGCAGGGCTCGGGGAAGGGAACGAGTGTTCACTACATCAACAGGGTGCTTTCATACCTGGATGGGAGCCTCGCCTGAGACGCTCTAGAGCATAAAGGAAACTTGACGTGAGTCCTTTCCTCAAGGTAAAGCCTAGAATAGCCCTGCCGATGTGGAAGCTTGGAGCAGAGTCTTTGAGGCATTAGCTTTAGGTCTGCTTTCTTTAACGTTAGTGAGCTTTTCAGGAAACGGAGGACCTCGCGTGGGCACCCTATTCCCTGCACGAACACCGAGTAGCACCAGGTTCCACAAGGCTGCTAAGACACTTCCAGGCCCGAAAACCTTTCCCATTCACTCTGTGTATGCTGAGTGTAGGGCAACACACTGCAAACTTCCTTGGGAGAGCTAGATTTCCTCAGCTCTCCAACAGCTCCAGGAAATGTGTTCTCTCAATTCCTACATGTCAGGCAAATATGCCTCATTGCCCTAGGCTGAAGAACTGAGAAAACAATACTGCTTCGCATTCCGTCTACAAAGTCATACCTTAACACCCCATCCTTACAGTAGAAAGTCGGCTTGCGTTTCTGCTGTAACCACAGCACAGTTCTTCCTCTTACACTCCAGGGTTTTAGAAGAAGCTAAGCCCGATACCCTACCCAGAGTGATCGCTGGGGGAGGCGGTTGGCTACAGGCAGAATTACGTGCCAAATAAACTTTATTCAAGGAAGGGACCAGTGTGTACCTAGAGTATATATTTACTTGGTAGAAATCACAAGGAGGTAGGCCACATGTTCGCTGGAAACGGGGATACTATGACACAAGCCTTGCTTACCCATTTTGAATTCTCCATTCATGCTGCCTTGAAGCTACGTAAATAACAGTTTTAGGACGGGTCTCTAGTTACTGTAGACAGGGCTCTGGGAGGGAACGAGTGTTCTCTACATCAACAGGGTGCTTTCATAGCCTAGGTGGGAGCCTCTCCTGAGGCGCTCTAGAGATAAAAGGAAACATGTCGTGTGTCCTTTCCTCAAGGTAAAGCCTTGAATAGCCCTGCCGAAGCTAAGTTTGGAGCAGTTTCCTTGAGGCATTAGTTTCAGGTCTGTTTTCTTTTAAGGTTAGTAAGCTTTTCAAGACAACGAGGACCTCGTGTGGGCACCCTATTCCCTGCAAGACCACCGAGTACCGGCAGGCTCCACTGGGCTACTAAGAAACATCCAGGCCCGGAAACCTTCCCCAGTCACTCTGTGTACTTTGTGTGTAGGCCAACACACTGCACTCTTCCTTGGAAGAGCTAGATTTCCTCAGCTCTCCAACAGCTCCAGGAAATGTGTTCTCTCACGTCCTACATATCATGCAAATCTGCCTCATTGCCCTAGGCTGAGCGGCACTGAGAAACCAAAACTGTTTCGCATTCCTTCTACAAAGTCATACCTTAAGACTCCATCCTTACAGGAGAAAGTCAGCTTGCGTTCCTGCTGTAACCAAAGCACAGTTCTTCCTCTTACACTGCAGGGTTTTAGAAGAAGCTAAGCCCGATAGCCTACCTAGAGCGCTCCTTGGGGGAGGCTGTTGGCTACACGCAGAACTCCGTGCCAAATAAATTTTATTCAAGGAAGGGACCAGTGTTTAGCTAGAGTATATATTTACTTGGTAGAAATCACAAGTAGGTAGGCCGCGTGTTCGCTGGAAACGGGGACCTTATGGCACAAGCCTTGCTTTCCCATTTTGAATGCTCCATTCATGCTGCCTTGACGTTACCTAAATAACAGTTTTAGGACGAGTCTTTAGTCATTGTAGGCAGGGCTCTGGGAAGGGAACGAGTGTTCTCTGCATCAACAGGGTGCTTTCATAGCCTGGGTGGGAGCCTCTCCTCAGACGCCCTAGAGATAAAGGAAACTTGACGTGAGTTCTTTCCTCCAGGTAAAGCCTTGAATAGCCCTGCCGAAGCTAACTAAGCTTGCAGCAGTTTCCTTGAGGCATTTGTTTAGGTCTGTTTTCTTTTAAAGTTAGTAAGCTTTTCAAGACACCGAGGACCTCTCGTGGGCACCCTATTCCCTGCAAGAGCACCGAGTACCAGCAGGCTCCACTGGGCTACTAAGAAACATCCATGCCCGGAAACATTTCGCAGTCACTGTGTATTTTGTGTGTAGGGCAACACACTGCACTCTTCCTTGGAAGAGCTAGATTTCCTCAGCTCTCCAACAACTCCACGAAATGTGTTCTCTCAAGTCCTATATGTCATGCAAATCTGCCTCATTGCCCTAGGCTGATCGGCACTGAGAAACCAAAACTGCTTCGCATTCCTTCTACAAAGTCATACCTTAAGACCCTATCCTTACAGGAGAAAGTAGGCTTGCGTTCCTGCTGTAACCAAAGCACAGTTCTTCCTCTTACACTGCAGGGTTATAGAAGATGCTAAGCCCGATAGCCTACCTAGAGCGCTCCTTGGGGGAGGCTGTTGGCTACACGCAGAACTCCGTGCCAAATAAACTTTATTCAAGGAAGGGACCTGTGTTTAACTAGAGTGTATATTTACTTGGTAGAAATCACAAGTAGGTAGGCCGCGTGTTCGCTGGAAACGGGGACCTTATGGCACAAGCCTTGCTTTCCCATTTTGAGTGCTCCAATCATGCTGCCTTGAAGTTACCTAAATAACAGTTTTAGGACGAGTCTTTAGTCATTGTAGGCAGGGCTCTGGGAAGGGAACGAGTGTTCTCTGCATCAACAGGGTGCTTTCATAGCCTGGGTGGGAGCCTCTCCTCAGACGCCCTAGACATAAAGGAAACTTGACGTGAGTTCTTTCCTCCAGGTAAAGCCTTGAATAGCCCTGCCGAAGCTAACTAAGCTTGCAGCAGTTTCCTTGAGGCATTTGTTGTAGGTCTGTTTTCTTTTAAGGTTAGTAAGCTTTTCAAGACACCGAGGACCTCTCGTGGGCACCCTAATCCCTGCAAGAGCACCGAGTACCAGCAGGCTCCACTGGGCTACTAAGAAACATCCATGCCCGGAAACATTTCCCAGTCACTGTGTATTTTGTGTGTAGGGCAACACACTGCACTCTTCCTTGGAAGAGCTAGATTTCCTCAGCTCTCCAACAACTCCAGGAAATGTGTTCTCTCAAGTCCTATATGTCATGCAAATCTCCCTCATTGCCCTAGGCTGAGCGGCACTGAGAAACCAAAACTGCAACGCATTCCTTCTTTAAAGTCAAACCTTAAGACCCCATCCTTACAGGAGAAAGTCGGCTTGCTTTCCTGCTGTAACCAAAGCACAGTTCTTCCTCTTACACTCCAGGGTTTTAGAAGAAGCTAAGCCCGATAGCCTACCCAGAGCGCTCCCTGGGGGAGGCGGTTGGCTACACGCAGAATTCCGTGCCAAATAAATTTTATTCAAGGAAGGGACCAGTGTGTTGCTAGAGTGTATATTTACTTGGCAGAAATCACAAGGGTTTAGGGTGCGTATTCGCTGGAAACGGGGACCTGATGGCACAAGCTTTGCTTACCCATTTTGAATGTTCCATTCCTGCTGCCTTGAACCTACCTAAATAACAGTTTTAGGACGGGTCTCTAGTGTCTGTCGGCAGGGCTCGGGGAAGGGAACGAGTGTTCACTACATCAACAGGGTGCTTTCATACCTGGATGGGAGCCTCGCCTGAGACGCTCTAGAGCATAAAGGAAACTTGACGTGAGTCCTTTCCTCAAGGTAAAGCCTAGAATAGCCCTGCCGATGTGGAAGCTTGGAGCAGAGCCTTTGAGGCATTAGCTTTAGGTCTGTTTTCTTTAACGTTAGTGAGCTTTTCAGGAAACGGAGGACCTCGCGTGGGCACCCTATTCCCTGCACGAACACCGAGTACCGCCAGGTTCCACTAGGCTGCTAAGACACTTCCAGGCCCGAAAACCTTTCCCAGTCACTCTGTGTATGCTGAGTGTAGGGCAACACACTGCAAACTTCCTTGGGAGAGCTAGATTTCCTCAGCTCTCCAACAGCTCCAGGAAATGTGTTCTCTCAATTCCTACATGTCAGGCAAATATGCCTCATTGCCCTAGGCTGACCGGCACTGAGAAACCAAAACTGCTTCGCATTCCGTCTACAAAGTCATACCTTAACACCCCATCCTTACAGTAGAAAGTCGGCTTGCGTTTCTGCTGTAACCACAGCACAGTTCTTCCTCTTACACTCCAGGGTTTTAGAAGAAGCTAAGCCCGATAGCCTACCCAGAGCGATCCCTGGGGGAGGCGGTTGGCTACACGCAGAATTACGTGCCAAATAAACTTTATTCAAGGAAGGGACCAGTGTGTACCTAGAGTATATATTTACTTGGTAGAAATCACAAGGAGGTAGGCCACATGTTCGCTGGAAACGGGGATACTATGACACAAGCCTTGCTTACCCATTTTGAATTCTCCATTCATGCTGCCTTGAAGCTACGTAAATAACAGTTTTAGGACGGGTCTCTAGTTACTGTAGACAGGGCTCTGGGAGGGAACGAGTGTTCTCTACATCAACAGGGTGCTTTCATAGCCTAGGTGGGAGCCTCTCCTGAGGCGCTCTAGAGATAAAAGGAAACATGTCGTGTGTCCTTTCCTCAAGGTAAAGCCTTGAATAGCCCTGCCGAAGCTAAGTTTGGAGCAGTTTCCTTGAGGCATTAGTTTCAGGTCTGTTTTCTTTTAAGGTTAGTAAGCTTTTCAAGACAACGAGGACCTCGTGTGGGCACCCTATTCCCTGCAAGACCACCGAGTACCGGCAGGCTCCACTGGGCTACTAAGAAACATCCAGGCCCGGAAACCTTCCCCAGTCACTCTGTGTATTTTGTGTGTAGGCCAACACACTGCACTCTTCTTTGGAAGAGCTAGATTTCCTCTGCTCTCCAACAGCTCCAGGAAATGTGTTCTCTCACGTCCTACATATCATGCAAATCTGCCTCATTGCCCTAGGCTGAGCGGCACTGAGAAACCAAAACTGTTTCGCATTCCTTCTACAAAGTCATACCTTAAGACTCCATCCTTACAGGAGAAAGTCAGCTTGCGTTCCTGCTGTAACCAAAGCACAGTTCTTCCTCTTACACTGCAGGGTTTTAGAAGAAGCTAAGCCCGATAGCCTACCTAGAGCGCTCCTTGGGGGAGGCTGTTGGCTACACGCAGAACTCCGTGCCAAATAAATTTTATTCAAGGAAGGGACCAGTGTTTAGCTAGAGTATATATTTACTTGGTAGAAATCACAAGTAGGTAGGCCGCGTGTTCGCTGGAAACGGGGACCTTATGGCACAAGCCTTGCTTTCCCATTTTGAATGCTCCATTCATGCTGCCTTGACGTTACCTAAATAACAGTTTTAGGACGAGTCTTTAGTCACTGTAGGCAGGGCTCTGGGAAGGGAACGAGTGTTCTCTGCATCAACCGGGTGCTTTCATAGCCTGGGTGGGAGCCTCTCCTCAGACGCCCTAGAGATAAAGGAAACTTGACGTGAGTTCTTTCCTCCAGGTAAAGCCTTGAATAGCCCTGCCGAAGCTAACTAAGCTTGCAGCAGTTTCCTTGAGGCATTTGTTTTAGGTCTGTTTTCTTTTAAGGTTAGTAAGCTTTTCAAGACACCGAGGACCTCTCGTGGGCACCCTATTCCCTGCAAGAGCAACGAGTACCAGCATGCTCCACTGGGCTACTAAGAAACATCCAGGCCCGGAAACATTTCGCAGTCACTGTGTATTTTGTGTGTAGGGCAACACACTGCACTCTTCCTTGGAAGAGCTAGATTTCCTCAGCTCTCCAACAACTCCAGGAAATGTGTTCTCTCAAGTCCTATATGTCATGCAAATCTCCCTCATTTCCCTAGGCTGAGCGGAACTGAGAAACCAAAACTGCAACGCATTCCTTCTTTAAAGTCAAACCTTAAGACCCCATCCTTACACGAGAAAGTCGTCTTGCTTTCCTGCTGTAACCAAAGCACAGTTCTTCCTCTTACACTCCAGTGTTTTAGAAGAAGCTAAGCCCGATACCCTACCCAGAGCGCTCCCTGGGGGAGGCGGTTGGCTACATGCAGAATTCCGTGCCAAATAAACTTTATTCAAGGAAGGGACCAGTGTGTAGCTAGAGTGTATATTTACTTGGTAGAAATCACAAGGAGGTAGGCTGCATGTTCGCTGGAAACGGGGAACTTATGGCAAAAGCCTTGCTTACCCATTTTGAATGCTCCATTCAAGCTGCCTTGAAGCTACATAAATTACAATTTTAGGACGGGTCTCTAGTGTCTGTAGGCAGGGCTCTGGGAAGGGAACGAGTGTTCACTACATCAACAGGGTGCTTTCATACCTGGATGGGAGCCTCGCCTGAGACGCTCTAGAGCATAAAGGAAACTTGACGTGAGTCCTTTCCTCAAGGTAAAGCCTAGAATAGCCCTGCCGATGTGGAAGCTTGGAGTAGAGTCTTTGAGGCATTAGCTTTAGGTCTGTTTTCTTTAACGTTAGTGAGCTTTTCAGGAAACGGAGGACCTCGCGTGGGCACCCTATTCCCTGCACGAACACCGAGTACCGCCAGGTTCCACTAGGCTGCTAAGACACTTCCAGGCCCGAAAACCTTTCCCAGTCACTCTGTGTATGCTGAGTGTAGGGCAACACACTGCAAACTTCCTTGGGAGAGCTAGATTTCCTCAGCTCTCCAACAGCTCCAGGAAATGTGTTCTCTCAATTCCTACATGTCAGGCAAATATGCCTCATTGCCCTAGGCTGAAGAACTGAGAAAACAATACTGCTTCGCATTCCGTCTACAAAGTCATACCTTAACACCCCATCCTTACAGTAGAAAGTCGGCTTGCGTTTCTGCTGTAACCACAGCACAGTTCTTCCTCTTACACTCCAGGGTTTTAGAAGAAGCTAAGCCCGATAGCCTACCCAGAGCGATCCCTGGGGGAGGCGGTTGGCTACACGCAGAATTACGTGCCAAATAAACTTTATTCAAGGAAGGGACCAGTGTGTACCTAGAGTATATATTTACTTGGTAGAAATCACAAGGAGGTAGGCCACATGTTCGCTGGAAACGGGGATACTATGACACAAGCCTTGCTTACCCATTTTGAATTCTCCATTCATGCTGCCTTGAAGCTACGTAAATAACAGTTTTAGGACGGGTCTCTAGTTACTGTAGACAGGGCTCTGGGAGGGAACGAGTGTTCTCTACATCAACAGGGTGCTTTCATAGCCTAGGTGGGAGCCTCTCCTGAGGCGCTCTAGAGATAAAAGGAAACATGTCGTGTGTCCTTTCCTCAAGGTAAAGCCTTGAATAGCCCTGCCGAAGCTAAGTTTGGAGCAGTTTCCTTGAGGCATTAGTTTCAGGTCTGTTTTCTTTTAAGGTTAGTAAGCTTTTCAAGACAACGAGGACCTCGTGTGGGCACCCTATTCCCTGCAAGACCACCGAGTACCGGCAGGCTCCACTGGGCTACTAAGAAACATCCAGGCCCGGAAACCTTCCCCAGTCACTCTGTGTACTTTGTGTGTAGGCCAACACACTGCACTCTTCCTTGGAAGAGCTAGATTTCCTCTGCTCTCCAACAGCTCCAGGAAATGTGTTCTCTCACGTCCTACATATCATGCAAATCTGCCTCATTGCCCTAGGCTGAGCGGCACTGAGAAACCAAAACTGTTTCGCATTCCTTCTACAAAGTCATACCTTAAGACTCCATCCTTACAGGAGAAAGTCAGCTTGCGTTCCTGCTGTAACCAAAGCACAGTTCTTCCTCTTACACTGCAGGGTTTTAGAAGAAGCTAAGCCCGATAGCCTACCTAGAGCGCTCCTTGGGGGAGGCTGTTGGCTACACGCAGAACTCCGTGCCAAATAAATTTTATTCAAGGAAGAGACCAGTGTTTAGCTAGAGTATATATTTACTTGGTAGAAATCACAAGTAGGTAGGCCGCGTGTTCGCTGGAAAAGGGGACCTTATGGCACAAGCCTTGCTTTCCCATTTTGAATGCTCCATTCATGCTGCCTTGACGTTACCTAAATAACAGTTTTAGGACGAGTCTTTAGTCATTGTAGGCAGGGCTCTGGGAAGGGAACGAGTGTTCTCTGCATCAACCGGGTGCTTTCATAGCCTGGGTGGGAGCCTCTCCTCAGACGCCCTAGAGATAAAGGAAACTTGACGTGAGTTCTTTCCTCCAGGTAAAGCCTTGAATAGCCCTGCCGAAGCTAACTAAGCTTGCAGCAGTTTCCTTGAGGCATTTGTTTTAGGTCTGTTTTCTTTTAAGGTTAGTAAGCTTTTCAAGACACCGAGGACCTCTCGTGGGCACCCTATTCCCTGCAAGAGCACCGAGTACCAGCAGGCTCCACTGGGCTACTAAGAAACATCCAGGCCCGGAAACATTTCGCAGTCACTGTGTATTTTGTGTGTAGGGCAACACACTGCACTCTTCCTTGGAAGAGCTAGATTTCCTCAGCTCTCCAACAACTCCAGGAAATGTGTTCTCTCAAGTCCTATATGTCATGCAAATCTCCCTCATTTCCCTAGGCTGAGCGGAACTGAGAAACCAAAACTGCAACGCATTCCTTCTTTAAAGTCAAACCTTAAGACCCCATCCTTACACGAGAAAGTCGTCTTGCTTTCCTGCTGTAACCAAAGCACAGTTCTTCCTCTTACACTCCAGTGTTTTAGAAGAAGCTAAGCCCGATACCCTACCCAGAGCGCTCCCTGGGGGAGGCGGTTGGCTACACGCAGAATTCCGTGCCAAATAAACTTTATTCAAGGAAGGGACCAGTGTGTAGCTAGAGTGTATATTTACTTGGTAGAAATCACAAGGAGGTAGGCTGCATGTTCGCTGGAAACGGGGAACTTATGGCAAAAGCCTTGCTTACCCATTTTGAATGCTCCATTCAAGCTGCCTTGAAGCTACATAAATTACAATTTTAGGACGGGTCTCTAGTGTCTGTAGGCAGGGCTCTGGGAAGGGAACGAGTGTTCACTACATCAACAGGGTGCTTTCATACCTGGATGGGAGCCTCGCCTGAGACGCTCTAGAGCATAAAGGAAACTTGACGTGAGTCCTTTCCTCAAGGTAAAGCCTAGAATAGCCCTGCCGATGTGGAAGCTTGGAGCAGAGTCTTTGAGGCATTAGCTTTAGGTCTGTTTTCTTTAACGTTAGTGAGCTTTTCAGGAAACGGAGGACCTCGCGTGGGCACCCTATTCCCTGCACGAACACCGAGTACCGCCAGGTTCCACTAGGCTGCTAAGACACTTCCAGGCCCGAAAACCTTTCCCAGTCACTCTGTGTATGCTGAGTGTAGGGCAACACACTGCAAACTTCCTTGGGAGAGCTAGATTTCCTCAGCTCTCCAACAGCTCCAGGAAATGTGTTCTCTCAATTCCTACATGTCAGGCAAATATGCCTCATTGCCCTAGGCTGAAGAACTGAGAAAACAATACTGCTTCGCATTCCGTCTACAAAGTCATACCTTAACACCCCATCCTTACAGTAGAAAGTCGGCTTGCGTTTCTGCTGTAACCACAGCACAGTTCTTCCTCTTACACTCCAGGGTTTTAGAAGAAGCTAAGCCCGATAGCCTACCCAGAGCGATCCCTGGGGGAGGCGGTTGGCTACACGCAGAATTACGTGCCAAATAAACTTTATGCAAGGAAGGGACCAGTGTGTACCTAGAGTATATATTTACTTGGTAGAAATCACAAGGAGGTAAGCCACATGTTCGCTGGAAACGGGGATACTATGACACAAGCCTTGCTTACCCATTTTGAATTCTCCATTCATGCTGCCTTGAAGCTACGTAAATAACAGTTTTAGGACGGGTCTCTAGTTACTGTAGACAGGGCTCTGGGAGGGAACGAGTGTTCTCTACATCAACAGGGTGCTTTCATAGCCTAGGTGGGAGCCTCTCCTGAGGCGCTCTAGAGATAAAAGGAAACATGTCGTGTGTCCTTTCCTCAAGGTAAAGCCTTGAATAGCCCTGCCGAAGCTAAGTTTGGAGCAGTTTCCTTGAGGCATTAGATTCAGGTCTGTTTTCTTTTAAGGTTAGTAAGCTTTTCAAGACAACGAGGACCTCGTGTGGGCACCCTATTTTCTGCAAGACCACCGAGTACCGGCAGGCTCCACTGGGCTACTAAGAAACATCCAGGCCCGGAAACCTTCCCCAGTCACTCTGTGTATTTTGTGTGTAGGCCAACACACTGCACTCTTCCTTGGAAGAGCTAGATTTCCTCAGCTCTCCAACAGCTCCAGGAAATGTGTTTTCTCACGTCCTACATATCATGCAAATCTGCCTCATTGCCCTAGGCTGAGCGGCACTGAGAAACCAAAACTGTTTCGCATTCCTTCTACAAATTCAAACCTTAAGACTCCATCCTTACAGGAAAAAGTCAGCTTGCGTTCCTGCTGTAACCAAAGCACAGTTGTTCCTCTTACACTGCAGGGTTTTAGAAGAAGCTAAGCCCGATAGCCTACCTAGAGCGCTCCTCGGGGGAGGCTGTTGGCTACACGCAGAACTCCGTGCCAAATAAACTTTATTCAAGGAAGGGACCAGTGTTTAGCTAGAGTGTATATTTACTTGGTAGAAATCACAAGTAGGTAGGCCGCGTGTTTGCTGGAAACGGGGACCTTATGGCACAAGCCTTGCTTTCCCATTTTGAATGCTCCATTCATGCTGCCCTGAAGTTACTTAAATAACAGTTTTAGGACGAGTCTTTAGTCATTGTAGGCAGGGCTCTGGGAAGGGAACGAGTGTTCTCTGCATCAACAGGGTGCTTTCATAGCCTGGGTGGGAGCCTCTCCTCAGACGCCCTAGAGATAAAGGAAACTTGACGTGAGTTCTTTCCTCCAGGTAAAGCCTTGAATAGCCCTGCCGAAGCTAACTAAGCTTGCAGCAGTTTCCTTGAGGCATTTGTTTTAGGTCTGTTTTCTTTTAAGGTTAGTAAGCTTTTCAAGACACCGAGGACCTCTCCTGGGCACCCTATTCCCTGCAAGAGCACCGAGTACCATCAGGCTCCACTGGGCTACTAAGAAACATCCAGGCCCGGAAACATTTCCCAGTCACTGTGTATTTTGTGTGTAGGGCAACACACTGCACACTTCCTTGGAAGAGCTAGAATTCCTCAGCTCTCCAACAGCTCCAGGAAATGTGCTCTCTCATGTCCTACATGTCATGCAAATCTGCCTCATTGCCCTAGGCTGACCGGCACTGAGAAACCAAAACTGCTTCGCATTCCTTCTACAAAGTCATATCTTTAGACCCCATCCTTACAGGAGAAAGTAGGCTTGCGTTCCTGCTGTAACCAAAGCACAGTTCTTCCTCTTACACTGCAGGGTTTTAGAAAAGCTAAGCCCAATAGCCTACCTAGAGCGCTCCCTGGGAGAGGCGGTTGCCTATACGCAGAACTCCGTGCCAAATAAACTTTATTCAAGGAAGGGACCAGTGTGTACCTAGAGTATATATTTACTTGGTAGAAATCACAAGGAGGTAGGCCGCATGTTCGCTGGAAACGGAGATACTATGACACAAGCCTTGCTTACCCATTTTGAATTCTCCATTCATGCTGCCTTGAAGCTACGTAAATAACAGTTTTAGGACGGGTCTCTAGTTACTGTAGACAGGTCTCTGAGAGGGAACGAGTGTTCTCTACATCAACAGGGTGCTTTCATAGCGTAGTTGGGAGCCTCTCCTGAGGCGCTCTAGAGATAAAAGGAAACATGTCCTGTGTCCTTTCCTCAAGGTAAAGCCTTGAATAGCCCTGCCGAAGCTAAGTTTGGAGCAGTTTCCTTGAGGCATTAGATTCAGGTCTGTTTTCTTTTAAGGTTAGTAAGCTTTTCAAGACAACGAGGACCTCGTGTGGGCACCCTATTTTCTGCAAGACCACCGAGTACCGGCAGGCTCCACTGGGCTACTAAGAAACATCCAGGCCCGGAAACCTTCCCCAGTCACTCTGTGTATTTTGTGTGTAGGCCAACACACTGCACTCTTCCTTGGAAGAGCTAGATTTCCTCAGCTCTCCAACAACTCCAGGAAATGTGTTCTCTCAAGTCCTATATGTCATGCAAATCTGCCTCATTGCCCTAGGCTGATCGGCACTGAGAAACCAAAACTGCTTCGCATTCCTTCTACAAAGTCATACCTTAAGACCCTATCCTTACAGGAGAAAGTAGGCTTGCGTTCCTGCTGTAACCAAAGCACAGTTCTTCCTCTTACACTGCAGGGTTATAGAAGATGCTAAGCCCGATAGCCTACCTAGAGCGCTCCTTGGGGGAGGCTGTTGGCTACACGCAGAACTCCGTGCCAAATAAACTTTATTCAAGGAAGGGACCAGTGTTTAACTAGAGTGTATATTTACTTGGTAGAAATCACAAGTAGGTAGGCCGCGTGTTCGCTGGAAACGGGGACCTTATGGCACAAGCCTTGCTTTCCCATTTTGAGTGCTCCAATCATGCTGCCTTGAAGTTACCTAAATAACAGTTTTAGGACGAGTCTTTAGTCATTGTAGGCAGGGCTCTGGGAAGGGAACGAGTGTTCTCTGCATCAACAGGGTGCTTTCATAGCCTGGGTGGGAGCCTCTCCTCAGACGCCCTAGACATAAAGGAAACTTGACGTGAGTTCTTTCCTCCAGGTAAAGCCTTGAATAGCCCTGCCGAAGCTAACTAAGCTTTCAGCAGTTTCCTTGAGGCATTTGTTGTAGGTCTGTTTTCTTTTAAGGTTAGTAAGCTTTTCAAGACACCGAGGACCTCTCGTGGGCACCCTAATCCCTGCAAGAGCACCGAGTACCAGCAGGCTCCACTGGGCTACTAAGAAACATCCAGGCCCGGAAACATTTCCCAGTCACTGTGTATTTTGTGTGTAGGGCAACACACTGCACTCTTCCTTGGAAGAGCTAGATTTCCTCAGCTCTCCAACAACTCCAGGAAATGTGTTCTCTCAAGTCCTATATGTCATGCAAATCTCCCTCATTGCCCTAGGCTGAGCGGCACTGAGAAACCAAAACTGCAACGCATTCCTTCTTTAAAGTCAAACCTTAAGACCCCATCCTTACAGGAGAAAGTCGGGTTGCTTTCCTGCTGTAACCAAAGCACAGTTCTTCCTCTTACACTCCAGGGTTTTAGAAGAAGCTAAGCCCGATAGCCTACCCAGAGCGCTCCCTGGGGGAGGCGGTTGGCTACACGCAGAATTCCGTGCCAAATAAATTTTATTCAAGGAAGGGACCAGTGTGTTGCTAGAGTGTATATTTACTTGGCAGAAATCACAAGGGTTTAGGGTGCGTATTCGCTGGAAACGGGGACCTGATGGCACAAGCCTTGCTTTCCCATTTTGAATGTTCCATTCCTGCTGCCTTGAACCTACCTAAATAACAGTTTTAGGACGGGTCTCTAGTGTCTGTCGGCAGGGCTCGGGGAAGGGAACGAGTGTTCACTACATCAACAGGGTGCTTTCATACCTGGATGGGAGCCTCGCCTGAGACGCTCTAGAGCATAAAGGAAACTTGACGTGAGTCCTTTCCTCAAGGTAAAGCCTAGAATAGCCCTGCCGATGTGGAAGCTTGGAGCAGAGTCTTTGAGGCATTAGCTTTAGGTCTGCTTTCTTTAACGTTAGTGAGCTTTTCAGGAAACGGAGGACCTCGCGTGGGCACCCTATTCCCTGCACGAACACCGAGTAGCACCAGGTTCCACAAGGCTGCTAAGACACTTCCAGGCCCGAAAACCTTTCCCATTCACTCTGTGTATGCTGAGTGTAGGGCAACACACTGCAAACTTCCTTGGGAGAGCTAGATTTCCTCAGCTCTCCAACAGCTCCAGGAAATGTGTTCTCTCAATTCCTACATGTCAGGCAAATATGCCTCATTGCCCTAGGCTGAAGAACTGAGAAAACAATACTGCTTCGCATTCCGTCTACAAAGTCATACCTTAACACCCCATCCTTACAGTAGAAAGTCGGCTTGCGTTTCTGCTGTAACCACAGCACAGTTCTTCCTCTTACACTCCAGGGTTTTAGAAGAAGCTAAGCCCGATACCCTACCCAGAGTGATCGCTGGGGGAGGCGGTTGGCTACAGGCAGAATTACGTGCCAAATAAACTTTATTCAAGGAAGGGACCAGTGTGTACCTAGAGTATATATTTACTTGGTAGAAATCACAAGGAGGTAGGCCACATGTTCGCTGGAAACGGGGATACTATGACACAAGCCTTGCTTACCCATTTTGAATTCTCCATTCATGCTGCCTTGAAGCTACGTAAATAACAGTTTTAGGACGGGTCTCTAGTTACTGTAGACAGGGCTCTGGGAGGGAACGAGTGTTCTCTACATCAACAGGGTGCTTTCATAGCCTAGGTGGGAGCCTCTCCTGAGGCGCTCTAGAGATAAAAGGAAACATGTCGTGTGTCCTTTCCTCAAGGTAAAGCCTTGAATAGCCCTGCCGAAGCTAAGTTTGGAGCAGTTTCCTTGAGGCATTAGTTTCAGGTCTGTTTTCTTTTAAGGTTAGTAAGCTTTTCAAGACAACGAGGACCTCGTGTGGGCACCCTATTCCCTGCAAGACCACCGAGTACCGGCAGGCTCCACTGGGCTACTAAGAAACATCCAGGCCCGGAAACCTTCCCCAGTCACTCTGTGTACTTTGTGTGTAGGCCAACACACTGCACTCTTCCTTGGAAGAGCTAGATTTCCTCAGCTCTCCAACAGCTCCAGGAAATGTGTTCTCTCACGTCCTACATATCATGCAAATCTGCCTCATTGCCCTAGGCTGAGCGGCACTGAGAAACCAAAACTGTTTCGCATTCCTTCTACAAAGTCATACCTTAAGACTCCATCCTTACAGGAGAAAGTCAGCTTGCGTTCCTGCTGTAACCAAAGCACAGTTCTTCCTCTTACACTGCAGGGTTTTAGAAGAAGCTAAGCCCGATAGCCTACCTAGAGCGCTCCTTGGGGGAGGCTGTTGGCTACACGCAGAACTCCGTGCCAAATAAATTTTATTCAAGGAAGGGACCAGTGTTTAGCTAGAGTATATATTTACTTGGTAGAAATCACAAGTAGGTAGGCCGCGTGTTCGCTGGAAACGGGGACCTTATGGCACAAGCCTTGCTTTCCCATTTTGAATGCTCCATTCATGCTGCCTTGACGTTACCTAAATAACAGTTTTAGGACGAGTCTTTAGTCATTGTAGGCAGGGCTCTGGGAAGGGAACGAGTGTTCTCTGCATCAACAGGGTGCTTTCATAGCCTGGGTGGGAGCCTCTCCTCAGACGCCCTAGAGATAAAGGAAACTTGACGTGAGTTCTTTCCTCCAGGTAAAGCCTTGAATAGCCCTGCCGAAGCTAACTAAGCTTGCAGCAGTTTCCTTGAGGCATTTGTTTAGGTCTGTTTTCTTTTAAAGTTAGTAAGCTTTTCAAGACACCGAGGACCTCTCGTGGGCACCCTATTCCCTGCAAGAGCACCGAGTACCAGCAGGCTCCACTGGGCTACTAAGAAACATCCATGCCCGGAAACATTTCGCAGTCACTGTGTATTTTGTGTGTAGGGCAACACACTGCACTCTTCCTTGGAAGAGCTAGATTTCCTCAGCTCTCCAACAACTCCACGAAATGTGTTCTCTCAAGTCCTATATGTCATGCAAATCTGCCTCATTGCCCTAGGCTGATCGGCACTGAGAAACCAAAACTGCTTCGCATTCCTTCTACAAAGTCATACCTTAAGACCCTATCCTTACAGGAGAAAGTAGGCTTGCGTTCCTGCTGTAACCAAAGCACAGTTCTTCCTCTTACACTGCAGGGTTATAGAAGATGCTAAGCCCGATAGCCTACCTAGAGCGCTCCTTGGGGGAGGCTGTTGGCTACACGCAGAACTCCGTGCCAAATAAACTTTATTCAAGGAAGGGACCTGTGTTTAACTAGAGTGTATATTTACTTGGTAGAAATCACAAGTAGGTAGGCCGCGTGTTCGCTGGAAACGGGGACCTTATGGCACAAGCCTTGCTTTCCCATTTTGAGTGCTCCAATCATGCTGCCTTGAAGTTACCTAAATAACAGTTTTAGGACGAGTCTTTAGTCATTGTAGGCAGGGCTCTGGGAAGGGAACGAGTGTTCTCTGCATCAACAGGGTGCTTTCATAGCCTGGGTGGGAGCCTCTCCTCAGACGCCCTAGACATAAAGGAAACTTGACGTGAGTTCTTTCCTCCAGGTAAAGCCTTGAATAGCCCTGCCGAAGCTAACTAAGCTTGCAGCAGTTTCCTTGAGGCATTTGTTGTAGGTCTGTTTTCTTTTAAGGTTAGTAAGCTTTTCAAGACACCGAGGACCTCTCGTGGGCACCCTAATCCCTGCAAGAGCACCGAGTACCAGCAGGCTCCACTGGGCTACTAAGAAACATCCATGCCCGGAAACATTTCCCAGTCACTGTGTATTTTGTGTGTAGGGCAACACACTGCACTCTTCCTTGGAAGAGCTAGATTTCCTCAGCTCTCCAACAACTCCAGGAAATGTGTTCTCTCAAGTCCTATATGTCATGCAAATCTCCCTCATTGCCCTAGGCTGAGCGGCACTGAGAAACCAAAACTGCAACGCATTCCTTCTTTAAAGTCAAACCTTAAGACCCCATCCTTACAGGAGAAAGTCGGCTTGCTTTCCTGCTGTAACCAAAGCACAGTTCTTCCTCTTACACTCCAGGGTTTTAGAAGAAGCTAAGCCCGATAGCCTACCCAGAGCGCTCCCTGGGGGAGGCGGTTGGCTACACGCAGAATTCCGTGCCAAATAAATTTTATTCAAGGAAGGGACCAGTGTGTTGCTAGAGTGTATATTTACTTGGCAGAAATCACAAGGGTTTAGGGTGCGTATTCGCTGGAAACGGGGACCTGATGGCACAAGCTTTGCTTACCCATTTTGAATGTTCCATTCCTGCTGCCTTGAACCTACCTAAATAACAGTTTTAGGACGGGTCTCTAGTGTCTGTCGGCAGGGCTCGGGGAAGGGAACGAGTGTTCACTACATCAACAGGGTGCTTTCATACCTGGATGGGAGCCTCGCCTGAGACGCTCTAGAGCATAAAGGAAACTTGACGTGAGTCCTTTCCTCAAGGTAAAGCCTAGAATAGCCCTGCCGATGTGGAAGCTTGGAGCAGAGCCTTTGAGGCATTAGCTTTAGGTCTGTTTTCTTTAACGTTAGTGAGCTTTTCAGGAAACGGAGGACCTCGCGTGGGCACCCTATTCCCTGCACGAACACCGAGTACCGCCAGGTTCCACTAGGCTGCTAAGACACTTCCAGGCCCGAAAACCTTTCCCAGTCACTCTGTGTATGCTGAGTGTAGGGCAACACACTGCAAACTTCCTTGGGAGAGCTAGATTTCCTCAGCTCTCCAACAGCTCCAGGAAATGTGTTCTCTCAATTCCTACATGTCAGGCAAATATGCCTCATTGCCCTAGGCTGAAGAACTGAGAAAACAATACTGCTTCGCATTCCGTCTACAAAGTCATACCTTAACACCCCATCCTTACAGTAGAAAGTCGGCTTGCGTTTCTGCTGTAACCACAGCACAGTTCTTCCTCTTACACTCCAGGGTTTTAGAAGAAGCTAAGCCCGATAGCCTACCCAGAGCGATCCCTGGGGGAGGCGGTTGGCTACACGCAGAATTACGTGCCAAATAAACTTTATTCAAGGAAGGGACCAGTGTGTACCTAGAGTATATATTTACTTGGTAGAAATCACAAGGAGGTAGGCCACATGTTCGCTGGAAACGGGGATACTATGACACAAGCCTTGCTTACCCATTTTGAATTCTCCATTCATGCTGCCTTGAAGCTACGTAAATAACAGTTTTAGGACGGGTCTCTAGTTACTGTAGACAGGGCTCTGGGAGGGAACGAGTGTTCTCTACATCAACAGGGTGCTTTCATAGCCTAGGTGGGAGCCTCTCCTGAGGCGCTCTAGAGATAAAAGGAAACATGTCGTGTGTCCTTTCCTCAAGGTAAAGCCTTGAATAGCCCTGCCGAAGCTAAGTTTGGAGCAGTTTCCTTGAGGCATTAGTTTCAGGTCTGTTTTCTTTTAAGGTTAGTAAGCTTTTCAAGACAACGAGGACCTCGTGTGGGCACCCTATTCCCTGCAAGACCACCGAGTACCGGCAGGCTCCACTGGGCTACTAAGAAACATCCAGGCCCGGAAACCTTCCCCAGTCACTCTGTGTACTTTGTGTGTAGGCCAACACACTGCACTCTTCCTTGGAAGAGCTAGATTTCCTCTGCTCTCCAACAGCTCCAGGAAATGTGTTCTCTCACGTCCTACATATCATGCAAATCTGCCTCATTGCCCTAGGCTGAGCGGCACTGAGAAACCAAAACTGTTTCGCATTCCTTCTACAAAGTCATACCTTAAGACTCCATCCTTACAGGAGAAAGTCAGCTTGCGTTCCTGCTGTAACCAAAGCACAGTTCTTCCTCTTACACTGCAGGGTTTTAGAAGAAGCTAAGCCCGATAGCCTACCTAGAGCGCTCCTTGGGGGAGGCTGTTGGCTACACGCAGAACTCCGTGCCAAATAAATTTTATTCAAGGAAGGGACCAGTATTTAGCTAGAGTATATATTTACTTGGTAGAAATCACAAGTAGGTAGGCCGCGTGTTCGCTGGAAACGGGGACCTTATGGCACAAGCCTTGCTTTTCCATTTTGAATGCTCCATTCATGCTGCCTTGACGTTACCTAAATAACAGTTTTAGGACGAGTCTTTAGTCATTGTAGGCAGGGCTCTGGGAAGGGAACGAGTGTTCTCTGCATCAACCGGGTGCTTTCATAGCCTGGGTGGGAGCCTCTCCTCAGACGCCCTAGAGATAAAGGAAACTTGACGTGAGTTCTTTCCTCCAGGTAAAGCCTTGAATAGCCCTGCCGAAGCTAACTAAGCTTGCAGCAGTTTCCTTGAGGCATTTGTTTTAGGTCTGTTTTCTTTTAAGGTTAGTAAGCTTTTCAAGACACCGAGGACCTCTCGTGGGCACCCTATTCCCTGCAAGAGCACCGAGTACCAGCAGGCTCCACTGGGCTACTAAGAAACATCCAGGCCCGGAAACATTTCGCAGTCACTGTGTATTTTGTGTGTAGGGCAACACACTGCACACTTCCTTGGAAGAGCTAGATTTCCTCAGCTCTCCAACAACTCCAGGAAATGTGTTCTCTCAAGTCCTATATGTCATGCAAATCTCCCTCATTTCCCTAGGCTGAGCGGAACTGAGAAACCAAAACTGCAACGCATTCCTTCTTTAAAGTCAAACCTTAAGACCCCATCCTTACACGAGAAAGTCGTCTTGCTTTCCTGCTGTAACCAAAGCACAGTTCTTCCTCTTACACTCCAGTGTTTTAGAAGAAGCTAAGCCCGATACCCTACCCAGAGCGCTCCCTGGGGGAGGCGGTTGGCTACACGCAGAATTCCGTGCCAAATAAACTTTATTCAAGGAAGGGACCAGTGTGTAGCTAGAGTGTATATTTACTTGGTAGAAATCACAAGGAGGTAGGCTGCATGTTCGCTGGAAACGGGGAACTTATGGCAAAAGCCTTGCTTACCCATTTTGAATGCTCCATTCAAGCTGCCTTGAAGCTACATAAATTACAATTTTAGGACGGGTCTCTAGTGTCTGTAGGCAGGGCTCTGGGAAGGGAACGAGTGTTCACTACATCAACAGGGTGCTTTCATACCTGGATGGGAGCCTCGCCTGAGACGCTCTAGAGCATAAAGGAAACTTGACGTGAGTCCTTTCCTCAAGGTAAAGCCTAGAATAGCCCTGCCGATGTGGAAGCTTGGAGCAGAGTCTTTGAGGCATTAGCTTTAGGTCTGTTTTCTTTAACGTTAGTGAGCTTTTCAGGAAACGGAGGACCTCGCGTGGGCACCCTATTCCCTGCACGAACACCGAGTACCGCCAGGTTCCACTAGGCTGCTAAGACACTTCCAGGCCCGAAAACCTTTCCCAGTCACTCTGTGTATGCTGAGTGTAGGGCAACACACTGCAAACTTCCTTGGGAGAGCTAGATTTCCTCAGCTCTCCAACAGCTCCAGGAAATGTGTTCTCTCAATTCCTACATGTCAGGCAAATATGCCTCATTGCCCTAGGCTGAAGAACTGAGAAAACAATACTGCTTCGCATTCCGTCTACAAAGTCATACCTTAACACCCCATCCTTACAGTAGAAAGTCGGCTTGCGTTTCTGCTGTAACCACAGCACAGTTCTTCCTCTTACACTCCAGGGTTTTAGAAGAAGCTAAGCCCGATAGCCTACCCAGAGCGATCCCTGGGGGAGGCGGTTGGCTACACGCAGAATTACGTGCCAAATAAACTTTATTCAAGGAAGGGACCAGTGTGTACCTAGAGTATATATTTACTTGGTAGAAATCACAAGGAGGTAGGCCACATGTTCGCTGGAAACGGGGATACTATGACACAAGCCTTGCTTACCCATTTTGAATTCTCCATTCATGCTGCCTTGAAGCTACGTAAATAACAGTTTTAGGACGGGTCTCTAGTTACTGTAGACAGGGCTCTGGGAGGGAACGAGTGTTCTCTACATCAACAGGGTGCTTTCATAGCCTAGGTGGGAGCCTCTCCTGAGGCGCTCTAGAGATAAAAGGAAACATGTCGTGTGTCCTTTCCTCAAGGTAAAGCCTTGAATAGCCCTGCCGAAGCTAAGTTTGGAGCAGTTTCCTTGAGGCATTAGTTTCAGGTCTGTTTTCTTTTAAGGTTAGTAAGCTTTTCAAGACAACGAGGACCTCGTGTGGGCACCCTATTCCCTGCAAGACCACCGAGTACCGGCAGGCTCCACTGGGCTACTAAGAAACATCCAGGCCCGGAAACCTTCCCCAGTCACTCTGTGTACTTTGTGTGTAGGCCAACACACTGCACTCTTCCTTGGAAGAGCTAGATTTCCTCTGCTCTCCAACAGCTCCAGGAAATGTGTTCTCTCACGTCCTACATATCATGCAAATCTGCCTCATTGCCCTAGGCTGAGCGGCACTGAGAAACCAAAACTGTTTCGCATTCCTTCTACAAAGTCATACCTTAAGACTCCATCCTTACAGGAGAAAGTCAGCTTGCGTTCCTGCTGTAACCAAAGCACAGTTCTTCCTCTTACACTGCAGGGTTTTAGAAGAAGCTAAGCCCGATAGCCTACCTAGAGCGCTCCTTGGGGGAGGCTGTTGGCTACACGCAGAACTCCGTGCCAAATAAATTTTATTCAAGGAAGGGACCAGTGTTTAGCTAGAGTATATATTTACTTGGTAGAAATCACAAGTAGGTAGGCCGCGTGTTCGCTGGAAAAGGGGACCTTATGGCACAAGCCTTGCTTTCCCATTTTGAATGCTCCATTCATGCTGCCTTGACGTTACCTAAATAACAGTTTTAGGACGAGTCTTTAGTCATTGTAGGCAGGGCTCTGGGAAGGGAACGAGTGTTCTCTGCATCAACCGGGTGCTTTCATAGCCTGGGTGGGAGCCTCTCCTCAGACGCCCTAGAGATAAAGGAAACTTGACGTGAGTTCTTTCCTCCAGGTAAAGCCTTGAATAGCCCTGCCGAAGCTAACTAAGCTTGCAGCAGTTTCCTTGAGGCATTTGTTTTAGGTCTGTTTTCTTTTAAGGTTAGTAAGCTTTTCAAGACACCGAGGACCTCTCGTGGGCACCCTATTCCCTGCAAGAGCACCGAGTACCAGCAGGCTCCACTGGGCTACTAAGAAACATCCAGGCCCGGAAACATTTCGCAGTCACTGTGTATTTTGTGTGTAGGGCAACACACTGCACACTTCCTTGGAAGAGCTAGATTTCCTCAGCTCTCCAACAACTCCAGGAAATGTGTTCTCTCAAGTCCTATATGTCATGCAAATCTCCCTCATTTCCCTAGGCTGAGCGGAACTGAGAAACCAAAACTGCAACGCATTCCTTCTTTAAAGTCAAACCTTAAGACCCCATCCTTACACGAGAAAGTCGTCTTGCTTTCCTGCTGTAACCAAAGCACAGTTCTTCCTCTTACACTCCAGTGTTTTAGAAGAAGCTAAGCCCGATACCCTACCCAGAGCGCTCCCTGGGGGAGGCGGTTGGCTACACGCAGAATTCCGTGCCAAATAAACTTTATTCAAGGAAGGGACCAGTGTGTAGCTAGAGTGTATATTTACTTGGTAGAAATCACAAGGAGGTAGGCTGCATGTTCGCTGGAAACGGGGAACTTATGGCAAAAGCCTTGCTTACCCATTTTGAATGCTCCATTCAAGCTGCCTTGAAGCTACATAAATTACAATTTTAGGACGGGTCTCTAGTGTCTGTAGGCAGGGCTCTGGGAAGGGAACGAGTGTTCACTACATCAACAGGGTGCTTTCATACCTGGATGGGAGCCTCGCCTGAGACGCTCTAGAGCATAAAGGAAACTTGACGTGAGTCCTTTCCTCAAGGTAAAGCCTAGAATAGCCCTGCCGATGTGGAAGCTTGGAGCAGAGTCTTTGAGGCATTAGCTTTAGGTCTGTTTTCTTTAACGTTAGTGAGCTTTTCAGGAAACGGAGGACCTCGCGTGGGCACCCTATTCCCTGCACGAACACCGAGTACCGCCAGGTTCCACTAGGCTGCTAAGACACTTCCAGGCCCGAAAACCTTTCCCAGTCACTCTGTGTATGCTGAGTGTAGGGCAACACACTGCAAACTTCCTTGGGAGAGCTAGA
Organism: Balaenoptera physalus; assembly: GCF_965194825.1. Lineage (NCBI taxonomy): Eukaryota > Metazoa > Chordata > Mammalia > Artiodactyla > Balaenopteridae > Balaenoptera > Balaenoptera physalus. The sequence goes on along the minus strand of NW_028124802.1, from coordinate 45,035 downwards.
TTTCCTCAGCTCTCCAACAGCTCCAGGAAATGTGTTCTCTCAATTCCTACATGTCAGGCAAATATGCCTCATTGCCCTAGGCTGAAGAACTGAGAAAACAATACTGCTTCGCATTCCGTCTACAAAGTCATACCTTAACACCCCATCCTTACAGTAGAAAGTCGGCTTGCGTTTCTGCTGTAACCACAGCACAGTTCTTCCTCTTACACTCCAGGGTTTTAGAAGAAGCTAAGCCCGATAGCCTACCCAGAGCGATCCCTGGGGGAGGCGGTTGGCTACACGCAGAATTACGTGCCAAATAAACTTTATTCAAGGAAGGGACCAGTGTGTACCTAGAGTATATATTTACTTGGTAGAAATCACAAGGAGGTAGGCCACATGTTCGCTGGAAACGGGGATACTATGACACAAGCCTTGCTTACCCATTTTGAATTCTCCATTCATGCTGCCTTGAAGCTACGTAAATAACAGTTTTAGGACGGGTCTCTAGTTACTGTAGACAGGGCTCTGGGAGGGAACGAGTGTTCTCTACATCAACAGGGTGCTTTCATAGCCTAGGTGGGAGCCTCTCCTGAGGCGCTCTAGAGATAAAAGGAAACATGTCGTGTGTCCTTTCCTCAAGGTAAAGCCTTGAATAGCCCTGCCGAAGCTAAGTTTGGAGCAGTTTCCTTGAGGCATTAGTTTCAGGTCTGTTTTCTTTTAAGGTTAGTAAGCTTTTCAAGACAACGAGGACCTCGTGTGGGCACCCTATTCCCTGCAAGACCACCGAGTACCGGCAGGCTCCACTGGGCTACTAAGAAACATCCAGGCCCGGAAACCTTCCCCAGTCACTCTGTGTACTTTGTGTGTAGGCCAACACACTGCACTCTTCCTTGGAAGAGCTAGATTTCCTCAGCTCTCCAACAGTTCCAGGAAATGTGTTCTCTCACGTCCTACATATCATGCAAATCTGCCTCATTGCCCTAGGCTGAGCGGCACTGAGAAACCAAAACTGTTTCGCATTCCTTCTACAAAGTCATACCTTAAGACTCCATCCTTACAGGAGAAAGTCAGCTTGCGTTCCTGCTGTAACCAAAGCACAGTTCTTCCTCTTACACTGCAGGGTTTTAGAAGAAGCTAAGCCCGATAGCCTACCTAGAGCGCTCCTTGGGGGAGGCTGTTGGCTACACGCAGAACTCCGTGCCAAATAAATTTTATTCAAGGAAGGGACCAGTGTTTAGCTAGAGTATATATTTACTTGGTAGAAATCACAAGTAGGTAGGCCGCGTGTTCGCTGGAAACGGGGACCTTATGGCACAAGCCTTGCTTTCCCATTTTGAATGCTCCATTCATGCTGCCTTGACGTTACCTAAATAACAGTTTTAGGACGAGTCTTTAGTCATTGTAGGCAGGGCTCTGGGAAGGGAACGAGTGTTCTCTGCATCAACCGGGTGCTTTCATAGCCTGGGTGGGAGCCTCTCCTCAGACGCCCTAGAGATAAAGGAAACTTGACGTGAGTTCTTTCCTCCAGGTAAAGCCTTGAATAGCCCTGCCGAAGCTAACTAAGCTTGCAGCAGTTTCCTTGAGGCATTTGTTTTAGGTCTGTTTTCTTTTAAGGTTAGTAAGCTTTTCAAGACACCGAGGACCTCTCGTGGGCACCCTATTCCCTGCAAGAGCACCGAGTATCAGCAGGCTCCACTGGGCTACTAAGAAACATCCAGGCCCGGAAACATTTCGCAGTCACTGTGTATTTTGTGTGTAGGGCAACACACTGCACACTTCCTTGGAAGAGCTAGATTTCCTCAGCTCTCCAACAACTCCAGGAAATGTGTTCTCTCAAGTCCTATATGTCATGCAAATCTCCCTCATTTCCCTAGGCTGAGCGGAACTGAGAAACCAAAACTGCAACGCATTCCTTCTTTAAAGTCAAACCTTAAGACCCCATCCTTACACGAGAAAGTCGTCTTGCTTTCCTGCTGTAACCAAAGCACAGTTCTTCCTCTTACACTCCAGTGTTTTAGAAGAAGCTAAGCCCGATACCCTACCCAGAGCGCTCCCTGGGGGAGGCGGTTGGCTACACGCAGAATTCCGTGCCAAATAAACTTTATTCAAGGAAGGGACCAGTGTGTAGCTAGAGTGTATATTTACTTGGTAGAAATCACAAGGAGGTAGGCTGCATGTTCGCTGGAAACGGGGAACTTATGGCAAAAGCCTTGCTTACCCATTTTGAATGCTCCATTCAAGCTGCCTTGAAGCTACATAAATTACAATTTTAGGACGGGTCTCTAGTGTCTGTAGGCAGGGCTCTGGGAAGGGAACGAGTGTTCACTACATCAACAGGGTGCTTTCATACCTGGATGGGAGCCTCGCCTGAGACGCTCTAGAGCATAAAGGAAACTTGACGTGAGTCCTTTCCTCAAGGTAAAGCCTAGAATAGCCCTGCCGATGTGGAAGCTTGGAGCAGAGTCTTTGAGGCATTAGCTTTAGGTCTGTTTTCTTTAACGTTAGTGAGCTTTTCAGGAAACGGAGGACCTCGCGTGGGCACCCTATTCCCTGCACGAACACCGAGTACCGCCAGGTTCCACTAGGCTGCTAAGACACTTCCAGGCCCGAAAACCTTTCCCAGTCACTCTGTGTATGCTGAGTGTAGGGCAACACACTGCAAACTTCCTTGGGAGAGCTAGATTTCCTCAGCTCTCCAACAGCTCCAGGAAATGTGTTCTCTCAATTCCTACATGTCAGGCAAATATGCCTCATTGCCCTAGGCTGAAGAACTGAGAAAACAATACTGCTTCGCATTCCGTCTACAAAGTCATACCTTAACACCCCATCCTTACAGTAGAAAGTCGGCTTGCGTTTCTGCTGTAACCACAGCACAGTTCTTCCTCTTACACTCCAGGGTTTTAGAAGAAGCTAAGCCCGATAGCCTACCCAGAGCGATCCCTGGGGGAGGCGGTTGGCTACACGCAGAATTACGTGCCAAATAAACTTTATGCAAGGAAGGGACCAGTGTGTACCTAGAGTATATATTTACTTGGTAGAAATCACAAGGAGGTAGGCCACATGTTCGCTGGAAACGGGGATACTATGACACAAGCCTTGCTTACCCATTTTGAATTCTCCATTCATGCTGCCTTGAAGCTACGTAAATAACAGTTTTAGGACGGGTCTCTAGTTACTGTAGACAGGGCTCTGGGAGGGAACGAGTGTTCTCTACATCAACAGGGTGCTTTCATAGCCTAGGTGGGAGCCTCTCCTGAGGCGCTCTAGAGATAAAAGGAAACATGTCGTGTGTCCTTTCCTCAAGGTAAAGCCTTGAATAGCCCTGCCGAAGCTAAGTTTGGAGCAGTTTCCTTGAGGCATTAGATTCAGGTCTGTTTTCTTTTAAGGTTAGTAAGCTTTTCAAGACAACGAGGACCTCGTGTGGGCACCCTATTTTCTGCAAGACCACCGAGTACCCGCAGGCTCCACTGGGCTACTAAGAAACATCCAGGCCCGGAAACCTTCCCCAGTCACTCTGTGTATTTTGTGTGTAGGCCAACACACTGCACTCTTCCTTGGAAGAGCTAGATTTCCTCAGCTCTCCAACAGCTCCAGGAAATGTGTTTTCTCACGTCCTACATATCATGCAAATCTGCCTCATTGCCCTAGGCTGAGCGGCACTGAGAAACCAAAACTGTTTCGCATTCCTTCTACAAATTCAAACCTTAAGACTCCATCCTTACAGGAAAAAGTCAGCTTGCGTTCCTGCTGTAACCAAAGCACAGTTGTTCCTCTTACACTGCAGGGTTTTAGAAGAAGCTAAGCCCGATAGCCTACCTAGAGCGCTCCTCGGGGGAGGCTGTTGGCTACACGCAGAACTCCGTGCCAAATAAACTTTATTCAAGGAAGGGACCAGTGTTTAGCTAGAGTGTATATTTACTTGGTAGAAATCACAAGTAGGTAGGCCGCGTGTTTACTGGAAACGGGGACCTTATGGCACAAGCCTTGCTTTCCCATTTTGAATGCTCCATTCATGCTGCCCTGAAGTTACCTAAATAACAGTTTTAGGACGAGTCTTTAGTCATTGTAGGCAGGGCTCTGGGAAGGGAACGAGTGTTCTCTGCATCAACAGGGTGCTTTCATAGCCTGGGTGGGAGCCTCTCCTCAGACGCCCTAGAGATAAAGGAAACTTGACGTGAGTTCTTTCCTCCAGGTAAAGCCTTGAATAGCCCTGCCGAAGCTAACTAAGCTTGCAGCAGTTTCCTTGAGGCATTTGTTTTAGGTCTGTTTTCTTTTAAGGTTAGTAAGCTTTTCAAGACACCGAGGACCTCTCGTGGGCACCCTATTCCCTGCAAGAGCACCGAGTACCATCAGGCTCCACTGGGCTACTAAGAAACATCCAGGCCCGGAAACATTTCCCAGTCACTGTGTATTTTGTGTGTAGGGCAACACACTGCACACTTCCTTGGAAGAGCTAGAATTCCTCAGCTCTCCAACAGCTCCAGGAAATGTGCTCTCTCACGTCCTACATGTCATGCAAATCTGCCTCATTGCCCTAGGCTGACCGGCACTGAGAAACCAAAACTGCTTCGCATTCCTTCTACAAAGTCATATCTTTAGACCCCATCCTTACAGGAGAAAGTAGGCTTGCGTTCCTGCTGTAACCAAAGCACAGTTCTTCCTCTTACACTGCAGGGTTTTAGAAAAGCTAAGCCCAATAGCCTACCTAGAGCGCTCCCTGGGAGAGGCGGTTGCCTATACGCAGAACTCCGTGCCAAATAAACTTTATTCAAGGAAGGGACCAGTGTGTACCTAGAGTATATATTTACTTGGTAGAAATCACAAGGAGGTAGGCCGCATGTTCGCTGGAAACGGGGATACTATGACACAAGCCTTGCTTACCCATTTTGAATTCTCCATTCATGCTGCCTTGAAGCTACGTAAATAACAGTTTTAGGACGGGTCTCTAGTTACTGTAGACAGGTCTCTGAGAGGGAACGAGTGTTCTCTACATCAACAGGGTGCTTTCATAGCGTAGTTGGGAGCCTCTCCTGAGGCGCTCTAGAGATAAAAGGAAACATGTCCTGTGTCCTTTCCTCAAGGTAAAGCCTTGAATAGCCCTGCCGAAGCTAAGTTTGGAGCAGTTTCCTTGAGGCATTAGATTCAGGTCTGTTTTCTTTTAAGGTTAGTAAGCTTTTCAAGACAACGAGGACCTCGTGTGGGCACCCTATTTTCTGCAAGACCACCGAGTACCGGCAGGCTCCACTGGGCTACTAAGAAACATCCAGGCCCGGAAACCTTCCCCAGTCACTCTGTGTATTTTGTGTGTAGGCCAACACACTGCACTCTTCCTTGGAAGAGCTAGATTTCCTCAGCTCTCCAACAGCTCCAGGAAATGTGTTTTCTCACGTCCTACATATCATGCAAATCTGCCTCATTGCCCTTGGCTGAGCGGCACTGAGAAACCAAAACTGTTTCGCATTCCTTCTACAAAGTCAAACCTTAAGACTCCATCCTTACAGGAAAAAGTCAGCTTGCGTTCCTGCTGTAACCAAAGCACAGTTGTTCCTCTTACACTGCAGGGTTTTAGAAGAAGCTAAGCCCGATAGCCTACCTAGAGCGCTCCTTGGGGGAGGCTGTTGGCTACACGCAGAACTCCGTGCCAAATAAACTTTATTCAAGGAAGGGACCAGTGTTTAGCTAGAGTGTATATTTACTTGGTAGAAATCACAAGTAGGTAGGCCGCGTGTTCGCTGGAAACGGGGATCTTATGGCACAAGCCTTGCTTTCCCATTTTGAATGCTCCATTCATGCTGCCTTGAAGTTACCTAAATAACAATTTTAGGACGAGTCTTTAGTCATTGTAGGCAGGGCTCTGGGAAGGGAACGAGTGTTCTCTGCATCAACAGGGTGCTTTCATAGCCTGGGTGGGAGCCTCTCCTCAGACGCCCTAGAGATAAAGGAAACTTGAAGTGAGTTCTTTCCTACAGGTAAAGCCTTGAATAGCCCTGCCGAAGCGGACTAAGCTTGCAGCAGTTTCCTTGAGGCATTTGTTTTAGGTCTGTTTCCTTTTAAGGTTAGTAAGCTTTTCAAGACACCGAGGACCTCGCGTGGGCACCTTATTCCCTGGAAGACCACCGAGTACCAGCAGTCTCCACTGGGCTTCTAAGAAACATCCAGGCCCGGAAAACTTTCCCAGTCACTCTGTGTATTTTGTGTGTAGGCCAACACACTGCACTCTTCCTTGGAAGAGCTAGATTTCCTCAGCTCTCCAACAACTCCAGGAAATGTGTTCTCTCAAGTCCTATATGTCATGCAAATCTGCCTCATTGCCCTAGGCTGATCGGCACTGAGAAACCAAAACTGCTTCGCATTCCTTCTACAAAGTCATACCTTAAGACCCTATCCTTACAGGAGAAAGTAGGCTTGCGTTCCTGCTGTAACCAAAGCACAGTTCTTCCTCTTACACTGCAGGGTTATAGAAGATGCTAAGCCCGATAGCCTACCTAGAGCGCTCCTTGGGGGAGGCTGTTGGCTACACGCAGAACTCCGTGCCAAATAAACTTTATTCAAGGAAGGGACCAGTGTTTAACTAGAGTGTATATTTACTTGGTAGAAATCACAAGTAGGTAGGCCGCGTGTTCGCTGGAAACGGGGACCTTATGGCACAAGCCTTGCTTTCCCATTTTGAGTGCTCCAATCATGCTGCCTTGAAGTTACCTAAATAACAGTTTTAGGACGAGTCTTTAGTCATTGTAGGCAGGGCTCTGGGAAGGGAACGAGTGTTCTCTGCATCAACAGGGTGCTTTCATACCTGGATGGGAGCCTCGCCTGAGACGCTCTAGAGCATAAAGGAAACTTGACGTGAGTCCTTTCCTCAAGGTAAAGCCTAGAATAGCCCTGCCGATGTGGAAGCTTGGAGCAGAGTCCTTGAGGTTTAGCTTTAGGTCTGCTTTCTTTATCGTTAGTGAGCTTTTCAAGAAACGGAGGACATCGCGTGGGCACCCTATTCCCTGCCCGAACACCGAGTACCGGCAGGCTCCACTAGGCTGCTAAGACACTTCCAGGCCCGAAAACCTTTCCCAGTCACTCTGTGTATTTTGTGTGTAGGCCAACACACTGCACTCTTCCTTGGAAGAGCTAGATTTCCTCAGCTCTCCAACAACTCCAGGAAATGTGTTCTCTCAAGTCCTATATGTCATGCAAATCTGCCTCATTGCCCTAGGCTGACCGGCACTGAGACACCAAAACTGCTTCGCATTCCTTCTACAAAGTCATACCTTAAGACCCCATCCTTACAGGAGAAAGTCGGCTTGCGTTCCTGCTGTAACCAAAGCACAGTTCTTCCTCTTACACTCCAGGGTTTTAGAAGAAGCTAAGCCCGATAGCCTATCCAGAGCGCTCCCTGGGGGAGGCAGTTGGCTACACGCGGAATTCCATGCAAAATAAACTTTATTCAAGGAAGGAACCAGTGTGTAGCTAGAGTGTATATTTAGTTGGTAGAAATCACAAGGAGTTAGGGTGCGTATTCGCTGGAAACGGGGACCTGATGGCACAAGCCTTGCTTTCCCATTTTGAATGTTCCATACCTGCTGCCTTGAACCTACCTAAATAACAGTTTTAGGACGGGTCTCTAGTGTCTGTCGGCAGGGCTCGGGGAAGGGAACGAGTGTTCACTACATCAACAGGGTGCTTTCATACCTGGATGGGAGCCTCGCCTGAGACGCTCTAGAGCATAAAGGAAACTTGACGTGAGTCCTTTCCTCAAGGTAAAGCCTAGAATAGCCCTGCCGATGTGGAAGCTTGGAGCAGAGTCTTTGAGGCATTAGCTTTAGGTCTGCTTTCTTTAACGTTAGTGAGCTTTTCAGGAAACGGAGGACCTCGCGTGGGCACCCTATTCCCTGCACGAACACCGAGTAGCACCAGGTTCCACAAGGCTGCTAAGACACTTCCAGGCCCGAAAACCTTTCCCATTCACTCTGTGTATGCTGAGTGTAGGGCAACACACTGCAAACTTCCTTGGGAGAGCTAGATTTCCTCAGCTCTCCAACAGCTCCAGGAAATGTGTTCTCTCAATTCCTACATGTCAGGCAAATATGCCTCATTGCCCTAGGCTGAAGAACTGAGAAAACAATACTGCTTCGCATTCCGTCTACAAAGTCATACCTTAACACCCCATCCTTACAGTAGAAAGTCGGCTTGCGTTTCTGCTGTAACCACAGCACAGTTCTTCCTCTTACACTCCAGGGTTTTAGAAGAAGCTAAGCCCGATACCCTACCCAGAGTGATCGCTGGGGGAGGCGGTTGGCTACAGGCAGAATTACGTGCCAAATAAACTTTATTCAAGGAAGGAACCAGTGTGTACCTAGAGTATATATTTACTTGGTAGAAATCACAAGGAGGTAGGCCACATGTTCGCTGGAAACGGGGATACTATGACACAAGCCTTGCTTACCCATTTTGAATTCTCCATTCATGCTGCCTTGAAGCTACGTAAATAACAGTTTTAGGACGGGTCTCTAGTTACTGTAGACAGGGCTCTGGGAGGGAACGAGTGTTCTCTACATCAACAGGGTGCTTTCATAGCCTAGGTGGGAGCCTCTCCTGAGGCGCTCTAGAGATAAAAGGAAACATGTCGTGTGTCCTTTCCTCAAGGTAAAGCCTTGAATAGCCCTGCCGAAGCTAAGTTTGGAGCAGTTTCCTTGAGGCATTAGTTTCAGGTCTGTTTTCTTTTAAGGTTAGTAAGCTTTTCAAGACAACGAGGACCTCGTGTGGGCACCCTATTCCCTGCAAGACCACCGAGTACCGGCAGGCTCCACTGGGCTACTAAGAAACATCCAGGCCCGGAAACCTTCCCCAGTCACTCTGTGTACTTTGTGTGTAGGCCAACACACTGCACTCTTCCTTGGAAGAGCTAGATTTCCTCTGCTCTCCAACAGCTCCAGGAAATGTGTTCTCTCACGTCCTACATATCATGCAAATCTGCCTCATTGCCCTAGGCTGAGCGGCACTGAGAAACCAAAACTGTTTCGCATTCCTTCTACAAAGTCATACCTTAAGACTCCATCCTTACAGGAGAAAGTCAGCTTGCGTTCCTGCTGTAACCAAAGCACAGTTCTTCCTCTTACACTGCAGGGTTTTAGAAGAAGCTAAGCCCGATAGCCTACCTAGAGCGCTCCTTGGGGGAGGCTGTTGGCTACACGCAGAACTCCGTGCCAAATAAATTTTATTCAAGGAAGGGACCAGTGTTTAGCTAGAGTATATATTTACTTGGTAGAAATCACAAGTAGGTAGGCCGCGTGTTCGCTGGAAACGGGGACCTTATGGCACAAGCCTTGCTTTCCCATTTTGAATGCTCCATTCATGCTGCCTTGACGATACCTAAATAACAGTTTTAGGACGAGTCTTTAGTCATTGTAGGCAGGGCTCTGGGAAGGGAACGAGTGTTCTCTGCATCAACAGGGTGCTTTCATAGCCTGGGTGGGAGCCTCTCCTCAGACGCCCTAGAGATAAAGGAAACTTGACGTGAGTTCTTTCCTCCAGGTAAAGCCTTGAATAGCCCTGCCGAAGCTAACTAAGCTTGCAGCAGTTTCCTTGAGGCATTTGTTTAGGTCTGTTTTCTTTTAAAGTTAGTAAGCTTTTCAAGACACCGAGGACCTCTCGTGGGCACCCTATTCCCTGCAAGAGCACCGAGTACCAGCAGGCTCCACTGGGCTACTAAGAAACATCCAGGCCCGGAAACATTTCGCAGTCACTGTGTATTTTGTGTGTAGGGCAACACACTGCACTCTTCCTTGGAAGAGCTAGATTTCCTCAGCTCTCCAACAACTCCACGAAATGTGTTCTCTCAAGTCCTATATGTCATGCAAATCTGCCTCATTGCCCTAGGCTGATCGGCACTGAGAAACCAAAACTGCTTCGCATTCCTTCTACAAAGTCATACCTTAAGACCCTATCCTTACAGGAGAAAGTAGGCTTGCGTTCCTGCTGTAACCAAAGCACAGTTCTTCCTCTTACACTGCAGGGTTATAGAAGATGCTAAGCCCGATAGCCTACCTAGAGCGCTCCTTGGGGGAGGCTGTTGGCTACACGCAGAACTCCGTGCCAAATAAACTTTATTCAAGGAAGGGACCTGTGTTTAACTAGAGTGTATATTTACTTGGTAGAAATCACAAGTAGGTAGGCCGCGTGTTCGCTGGAAACGGGGACCTTATGGCACAAGCCTTGCTTTCCCATTTTGAGTGCTCCAATCATGCTGCCTTGAAGTTACCTAAATAACAGTTTTAGGACGAGTCTTTAGTCATTGTAGGCAGGGCTCTGGGAAGGGAACGAGTGTTCTCTGCATCAACAGGGTGCTTTCATAGCCTGGGTGGGAGCCTCTCCTCAGACGCCCTAGACATAAAGGAAACTTGACGTGAGTTCTTTCCTCCAGGTAAAGCCTTGAATAGCCCTGCCGAAGCTAACTAAGCTTGCAGCAGTTTCCTTGAGGCATTTGTTGTAGGTCTGTTTTCTTTTAAGGTTAGTAAGCTTTTCAAGACACCGAGGACCTCTCGTGGGCACCCTAATCCCTGCAAGAGCACCGAGTACCAGCAGGCTCCACTGGGCTACTAAGAAACATCCAGGCCCGGAAACATTTCCCAGTCACTGTGTATTTTGTGTGTAGGGCAACACACTGCACTCTTCCTTGGAAGAGCTAGATTTCCTCAGCTCTCCAACAACTCCAGGAAATGTGTTCTCTCAAGTCCTATATGTCATGCAAATCTCCCTCATTGCCCTAGGCTGAGCGGCACTGAGAAACCAAAACTGCAACGCATTCCTTCTTTAAAGTCAAACCTTAAGACCCCATCCTTACAGGAGAAAGTCGGCTTGCTTTCCTGCTGTAACCAAAGCACAGTTCTTCCTCTTACACTCCAGGGTTTTAGAAGAAGCTAAGCCCGATAGCCTACCCAGAGCGCTCCCTGGGGGAGGCGGTTGGCTACACGCAGAATTCCGTGCCAAATAAATTTTATTCAAGGAAGGGACCAGTGTGTTGCTAGAGTGTATATTTACTTGGCAGAAATCACAAGGGTTTAGGGTGCGTATTCGCTGGAAACGGGGACCTGATGGCACAAGCCTTGCTTTCCCATTTTGAATGTTCCATTCCTGCTGCCTTGAACCTACCTAAATAACAGTTTTAGGACGGGTCTCTAGTGTCTGTCGGCAGGGCTCGGGGAAGGGAACGAGTGTTCACTACATCAACAGGGTGCTTTCATACCTGGATGGGAGCCTCGCCTGAGACGCTCTAGAGCATAAAGGAAACTTGACGTGAGTCCTTTCCTCAAGGTAAAGCCTAGAATAGCCCTGCCGATGTGGAAGCTTGGAGCAGAGTCTTTGAGGCATTAGCTTTAGGTCTGCTTTCTTTAACGTTAGTGAGCTTTTCAGGAAACGGAGGACCTCGCGTGGGCACCCTATTCCCTGCACGAACACCGAGTAGCACCAGGTTCCACAAGGCTGCTAAGACACTTCCAGGCCCGAAAACCTTTCCCATTCACTCTGTGTATGCTGAGTGTAGGGCAACACACTGCAAACTTCCTTGGGAGAGCTAGATTTCCTCAGCTCTCCAACAGCTCCAGGAAATGTGTTCTCTCAATTCCTACATGTCAGGCAAATATGCCTCATTGCCCTAGGCTGAAGAACTGAGAAAACAATACTGCTTCGCATTCCGTCTACAAAGTCATACCTTAACACCCCATCCTTACAGTAGAAAGTCGGCTTGCGTTTCTGCTGTAACCACAGCACAGTTCTTCCTCTTACACTCCAGGGTTTTAGAAGAAGCTAAGCCCGATACCCTACCCAGAGTGATCGCTGGGGGAGGCGGTTGGCTACAGGCAGAATTACGTGCCAAATAAACTTTATTCAAGGAAGGAACCAGTGTGTACCTAGAGTATATATTTACTTGGTAGAAATCACAAGGAGGTAGGCCACATGTTCGCTGGAAACGGGGATACTATGACACAAGCCTTGCTTACCCATTTTGAATTCTCCATTCATGCTGCCTTGAAGCTACGTAAATAACAGTTTTAGGACGGGTCTCTAGTTACTGTAGACAGGGCTCTGGGAGGGAACGAGTGTTCTCTACATCAACAGGGTGCTTTCATAGCCTAGGTGGGAGCCTCTCCTGAGGCGCTATAGAGATAAAAGGAAACATGTCGTGTGTCCTTTCCTCAAGGTAAAGCCTTGAATAGCCCTGCCGAAGCTAAGTTTGGAGCAGTTTCCTTGAGGCATTAGTTTCAGGTCTGTTTTCTTTTAAGGTTAGTAAGCTTTTCAAGACAACGAGGACCTCGTGTGGGCACCCTATTCCCTGCAAGACCACCGAGTACCGGCAGGCTCCACTGGGCTACTAAGAAACATCCAGGCCCGGAAACCTTCCCCAGTCACTCTGTGTACTTTGTGTGTAGGCCAATACACTGCACTCTTCCTTGGAAGAGCTAGATTTCCTCTGCTCTCCAACAGCTCCAGGAAATGTGTTCTCTCACGTCCTACATATCATGCAAATCTGCCTCATTGCCCTAGGCTGAGCGGCACTGAGAAACCAAAACTGTTTCGCATTCCTTCTACAAAGTCATACCTTAAGACTCCATCCTTACAGGAGAAAGTCAGCTTGCGTTCCTGCTGTAACCAAAGCACAGTTCTTCCTCTTACACTGCAGGGTTTTAGAAGAAGCTAAGCCCGATAGCCTACCTAGAGCGCTCCTTGGGGGAGGCTGTTGGCTACACGCAGAACTCCGTGCCAAATAAATTTTATTCAAGGAAGGGACCAGTGTTTAGCTAGAGTATATATTTACTTGGTAGAAATCACAAGTAGGTAGGCCGCGTGTTCGCTGGAAACGGGGACCTTATGGCACAAGCCTTGCTTTCCCATTTTGAGTGCTCCAATCATGCTGCCTTGAAGTTACCTAAATAACAGTTTTAGGACGAGTCTTTAGTCATTGTAGGCAGGGCTCTGGGAAGGGAACGAGTGTTCTCTGCATCAACAGGGTGCTTTCATAGCCTGGGTGGGAGCCTCTCCTCAGACGCCCTAGAGATAAAGGAAACTTGACGTGAGTTCTTTCCTCCAGGTAAAGCCTTGAATAGCCCTGCCGAAGCTAACTAAGCTTGCAGCAGTTTCCTTGAGGCATTTGTTTAGGTCTGTTTTCTTTTAAAGTTAGTAAGCTTTTCAAGACACCGAGGACCTCTCGTGGGCACCCTATTCCCTGCAAGAGCACCGAGTACCAGCAGGCTCCACTGGGCTACTAAGAAACATCCAGGCCCGGAAACATTTCGCAGTCACTGTGTATTTTGTGTGTAGGGCAACACACTGCACTCTTCCTTGGAAGAGCTAGATTTCCTCAGCTCTCCAACAACTCCACGAAATGTGTTCTCTCAAGTCCTATATGTCATGCAAATCTGCCTCATTGCCCTAGGCTGATCGGCACTGAGAAACCAAAACTGCTTCGCATTCCTTCTACAAAGTCATACCTTAAGACCCTATCCTTACAGGAGAAAGTAGGCTTGCGTTCCTGCTGTAACCAAAGCACAGTTCTTCCTCTTACACTGCAGGGTTATAGAAGATGCTAAGCCCGATAGCCTACCTAGAGCGCTCCTTGGGGGAGGCTGTTGGCTACACGCAGAACTCCGTGCCAAATAAACTTTATTCAAGGAAGGGACCTGTGTTTAACTAGAGTGTATATTTACTTGGTAGAAATCACAAGTAGGTAGGCCGCGTGTTCGCTGGAAACGGGGACCTTATGGCACAAGCCTTGCTTTCCCATTTTGAGTGCTCCAATCATGCTGCCTTGAAGTTACCTAAATAACAGTTTTAGGACGAGTCTTTAGTCATTGTAGGCAGGGCTCTGGGAAGGGAACGAGTGTTCTCTGCATCAACAGGGTGCTTTCATAGCCTGGGTGGGAGCCTCTCCTCAGACGCCCTAGACATAAAGGAAACTTGACGTGAGTTCTTTCCTCCAGGTAAAGCCTTGAATAGCCCTGCCGAAGCTAACTAAGCTTGCAGCAGTTTCCTTGAGGCATTTGTTGTAGGTCTGTTTTCTTTTAAGGTTAGTAAGCTTTTCAAGACACCGAGGACCTCTCGTGGGCACCCTAATCCCTGCAAGAGCACCGAGTACCAGCAGGCTCCACTGGGCTACTAAGAAACATCCAGGCCCGGAAACATTTCCCAGTCACTGTGTATTTTGTGTGTAGGGCAACACACTGCACTCTTCCTTGGAAGAGCTAGATTTCCTCAGCTCTCCAACAACTCCAGGAAATGTGTTCTCTCAAGTCCTATATGTCATGCAAATCTCCCTCATTGCCCTAGGCTGAGCGGCACTGAGAAACCAAAACTGCAACGCATTCCTTCTTTAAAGTCAAACCTTAAGACCCCATCCTTACAGGAGAAAGTCGGCTTGCTTTCCTGCTGTAACCAAAGCACAGTTCTTCCTCTTACACTCCAGGGTTTTAGAAGAAGCTAAGCCCGATAGCCTACCCAGAGCGCTCCCTGGGGGAGGCGGTTGGCTACACGCAGAATTCCGTGCCAAATAAATTTTATTCAAGGAAGGGACCAGTGTGTTGCTAGAGTGTATATTTACTTGGCAGAAATCACAAGGGTTTAGGGTGCGTATTCGCTGGAAACGGGGACCTGATGGCACAAGCCTTGCTTTCCCATTTTGAATGTTCCATTCCTGCTGCCTTGAACCTACCTAAATAACAGTTTTAGGACGGGTCTCTAGTGTCTGTCGGCAGGGCTCGGGGAAGGGAACGAGTGTTCACTACATCAACAGGGTGCTTTCATACCTGGATGGGAGCCTCGCCTGAGACGCTCTAGAGCATAAAGGAAACTTGACGTGAGTCCTTTCCTCAAGGTAAAGCCTAGAATAGCCCTGCCGATGTGGAAGCTTGGAGCAGAGTCTTTGAGGCATTAGCTTTAGGTCTGCTTTCTTTAACGTTAGTGAGCTTTTCAGGAAACGGAGGACCTCGCGTGGGCACCCTATTCCCTGCACGAACACCGAGTAGCACCAGGTTCCACAAGGCTGCTAAGACACTTCCAGGCCCGAAAACCTTTCCCATTCACTCTGTGTATGCTGAGTGTAGGGCAACACACTGCAAACTTCCTTGGGAGAGCTAGATTTCCTCAGCTCTCCAACAGCTCCAGGAAATGTGTTCTCTCAATTCCTACATGTCAGGCAAATATGCCTCATTGCCCTAGGCTGAAGAACTGAGAAAACAATACTGCTTCGCATTCCGTCTACAAAGTCATACCTTAACACCCCATCCTTACAGTAGAAAGTCGGCTTGCGTTTCTGCTGTAACCACAGCACAGTTCTTCCTCTTACACTCCAGGGTTTTAGAAGAAGCTAAGCCCGATACCCTACCCAGAGTGATCGCTGGGGGAGGCGGTTGGCTACAGGCAGAATTACGTGCCAAATAAACTTTATTCAAGGAAGGAACCAGTGTGTACCTAGAGTATATATTTACTTGGTAGAAATCACAAGGAGGTAGGCCACATGTTCGCTGGAAACGGGGATACTATGACACAAGCCTTGCTTACCCATTTTGAATTCTCCATTCATGCTGCCTTGAAGCTACGTAAATAACAGTTTTAGGACGGGTCTCTAGTTACTGTAGACAGGGCTCTGGGAGGGAACGAGTGTTCTCTACATCAACAGGGTGCTTTCATAGCCTAGGTGGGAGCCTCTCCTGAGGCGCTATAGAGATAAAAGGAAACATGTCGTGTGTCCTTTCCTCAAGGTAAAGCCTTGAATAGCCCTGCCGAAGCTAAGTTTGGAGCAGTTTCCTTGAGGCATTAGTTTCAGGTCTGTTTTCTTTTAAGGTTAGTAAGCTTTTCAAGACAACGAGGACCTCGTGTGGGCACCCTATTCCCTGCAAGACCACCGAGTACCGGCAGGCTCCACTGGGCTACTAAGAAACATCCAGGCCCGGAAACCTTCCCCAGTCACTCTGTGTACTTTGTGTGTAGGCCAATACACTGCACTCTTCCTTGGAAGAGCTAGATTTCCTCTGCTCTCCAACAGCTCCAGGAAATGTGTTCTCTCACGTCCTACATATCATGCAAATCTGCCTCATTGCCCTAGGCTGAGCGGCACTGAGAAACCAAAACTGTTTCGCATTCCTTCTACAAAGTCATACCTTAAGACTCCATCCTTACAGGAGAAAGTCAGCTTGCGTTCCTGCTGTAACCAAAGCACAGTTCTTCCTCTTACACTGCAGGGTTTTAGAAGAAGCTAAGCCCGATAGCCTACCTAGAGCGCTCCTTGGGGGAGGCTGTTGGCTACACGCAGAACTCCGTGCCAAATAAATTTTATTCAAGGAAGGGACCAGTGTTTAGCTAGAGTATATATTTACTTGGTAGAAATCACAAGTAGGTAGGCCGCGTGTTCGCTGGAAACGGGGACCTTATGGCACAAGCCTTGCTTTCCCATTTTGAGTGCTCCAATCATGCTGCCTTGAAGTTACCTAAATAACAGTTTTAGGACGAGTCTTTAGTCATTGTAGGCAGGGCTCTGGGAAGGGAACGAGTGTTCTCTGCATCAACAGGGTGCTTTCATAGCCTGGGTGGGAGCCTCTCCTCAGACGCCCTAGACATAAAGGAAACTTGACGTGAGTCCTTTCCTCAAGGCAAAGCCTAGAATAGCCCTGCCGATGTGGAAGCTTCGAGCAGAGTCCTTGAGGTTTAGCTTTAGGTCTGCTTTCTTTATCGTTAGTGAGCTTTTCAAGAAACGGAGGACATCGCGTGGGCACCCTATTCCCTGCACGAACACCGAGTACCGGCAGGCTCCACTAGGCTGCTAAGACACTTCCAGGCCCGAAAACCTTTCCCAGTCACTCTGTGTATTTTGTGTGTAGGCCAACACACTGCACTCTTCCTTGGAAGAGCTAGATTTCCTCAGCTCTCCAACAACTCCAGGAAATGTGTTCTCTCAAGTCCTATATGTCATGCAAATCTGCCTCATTGCCCTAGGCTGACCGGCACTGAGACACCAAAACTGCTTCGCATTCCTTCTACAAAGTCATACCTTAAGACCCCATCCTTACAGGAGAAAGTCGGCTTGCGATCCTGCTGTAACCAAAGCACAGTTCTTCCTCTTACACTCCAGGGTTTTAGAAGAAGCTAAGCCCGATAGCCTATCCAGAGCGCTCCCTGGGGGAGGCGGTTGGCTACACGCAGAATTCCATGCAAAATAAACTTTATTCAAGGAAGGAACCAGTGTGTAGCTAGAGTGTATATTTAGTTGGTAGAAATCACAAGGAGTTAGGGTGCGTATTCGCTGGAAACGGGGACCTGATGGCACAAGCCTTGCTTTCCCATTTTGAATGTTCCATTCCTGCTGCCTTGAACCTACCTAAATAACAGTTTTAGGACGGGTCTCTAGTGTCTGTCTGCAGGGTTCGGGGAAGGGAAAGAGTGTTCACTACATCAACTGGGTGCTTTCATAGACTGGATGGGAGCCTCGCCTGAGACGCTCTAGAGCATAAAGGAAACTTGACGTGAGTCCTTTCCTCAAGGTAAAGCCTAGAATAGCCCTGCCGATGTGGAAGCTTGGAGCAGAGTCTTTGAGGCATTAGCTTTAGGTCTGCTTTCTTTAACGTTAGTGAGCTTTTCAGGAAACGGAGGACCTCGCGTGGGCACCCTATTCCCTGCACGAACACCGAGTAGCGCCAGGTTCCACTAGGCTGCTAAGACACTTCCAGGCCCGAAAACCTTTCCCAGTCACTCTGTGTATGCTGAGTGTAGGGCAACACACTGCAAACTTCCTTGTGAGAGCTAGATTTCCTCAGCTCTCCAACAGCTCCAGGAAATGTGTTCTCTCAATTCCTACATGTCATGCAAATATGCCTCATTGCCCTAGGCTGAAGAACTGAGAAACCAATACTGCTTCGCATTCCTTCTACAAAGTCATACCTTAAGACCCCATCCTTACAGGAGAAAGTCGGCTTGCGTTCCTGCTGGAAACAAAGCAGAGTTCTTCCTCTTACACTGCAGGGTTTTAGAAGAAGATAAGCCCGATATCATACCTAGAGCGCTCCTTGGGGGAGGCGGTTGTTACAAGCAGGACTCCGTGCCAAATAAACTTTATTCAAGGAAGGGACTAGTGTGTAGCTAGAGTGTATATTTAGTTGGTAGAAATCACAAGGAGGTAGGCTGCGGGTTCGCTGGAAAAGGGGAACTTATGGCACAAGCCTTGCTTTCCCATTTTGAATGCTCCATTCATGCTGCCTTGAAGCTAAGTAAATAACAGTTTAGAACGGGTCTCTAGTCACTGTACGCAGGGCTCTGAAAAGGGAACGAGTCTTCTCTACATGAACAGGGTGTTTTCATAGCCTGATTGGAGCCTCTCCTGAGACACTCTAGAGATAAAAGGAAACATGTCGTGAGTCCTTTCCTCAAGGTAAAGCCTAGAATAGCCCTGCCGAAGTGGAAGCTTGGAGCGGAGTCCTTGAGGCATTAGTTTCAGGTCTGTTTCCTTTTAAGGTTAGTAAGCTTTTCAAGACACCGAGGACCTCGCGTGGGCACCTTATTCCCTGGAAGACCACCGAGTACCGGCAGTCTCCACTGGGCTACTAAGAAACATCCAGGCCCGGAAACCTTTCCCAGTCACTCTGTGTATTTTGTGTGTAGGCCAACACATTGCACTCTTCCTTGGAAGGGCTCTGGAAAGGTAACGAGTGTTTTCTACATCAACAGGGTGCTTTCATAGCCTGGGTGGGAGCCTCGCCTGAGACGCTCTAGAGCTGAAAGGAAACTTGATGTGAGTCCTTTCCTCAAGGTAAAGCCTAGAATAGCCCTGCCGATGTGGAAGCTTGGAGCAGAGTCCTTGAGGTTTAGCTTTAGGTCTGCTTTCTTTATCGTTAGTGAGCTTTTCAAGAAACGGAGGACATCGCGTGGGCACCCTATTCCCTGCACGAACACCGAGTACCGGCAGGCTCCCCTAGGCTGCTAAGACACTTCCAGGCCCGAAAACCTTTCCCAGTCACTCTGTGTATTTTGTGTGTAGGCCAACACACTGCACTCTTCCTTGGAAGAGCTAGATTTCCTCAGCTCTCCAACAACTCCAGGAAATGTGTTCTCTCAAGTCCTATATGTCATGCAAATCTGCCTCATTGCCCTAGGCTGACCGGCACTGAGACACCAAAACTGCTTCGCATTCCTTCTACAAAGTCATACCTTAAGACCCCATCCTTACAGGAGAAAGTCGGCTTGCGTTCCTGCTGTAACCAAAGCACAGTTCTTCCTCTTACACTCCAGGGTTTTAGAAGAAGCTAAGCCCGATAGCCTATCCAGAGCGCTCCCTGGGGGAGGCGGTTGGCTACACGCAGAATTCCATGCAAAATAAACTTTATTCAAGGAAGGAACCAGTGTGTAGCTAGAGTCTATATTTAGTTGGTAGAAATCACAAGGAGTTAGGGTGCGTATTCGCTGGAAACGGGGACCTGATGGCACAAGCCTTGCTTTCCCATTTTGAATGTTCCATTCCTGCTGCCTTGAACCTACCTAAATAACAGTTTTAGGACGGGTCTCTAGTGTCTGTCGGCAGGGTTCGGGGAAGGGAACGAGTGTTCACTACATCAACAGGGTGCTTTCATAGACTGGATGGGAGCCTCGCCTGAGACGCTCTAGAGCATAAAGGAAACTTGACGTGAGTCCTTTCCTCAAGGTAAAGCCTAGAATAGCCCTGCCGATGTGGAAGCTTGGAGCAGAGTCTTTGAGGCATTAGCTTTAGGTCTGCTTTCTTTAACGTTAGTGAGCTTTTCAGGAAACGGAGGACCTCGCGTGGGCACCCTATTCCCTGCACGAACACCGAGTAGCGCCAGGTTCCACTAGGCTGCTAAGACACTTCCAGGCCCGAAAACCTTTCCCAGTCACTCTGTGTATGCTGAGTGTAGGGCAACACACTGCAAACTTCCTTGGGAGAGCTAGATTTCCTCAGCTCTCCAACAGCTCCAGGAAATGTGTTCTCTCAATTCCTACATGTCATGCAAATATGCCTCATTGCCCTAGGCTGAAGAACTGAGAAACCAATACTGCTTCGCATTCCTTCTACAAAGTCATACCTTAAGACCCCATCCTTACAGGAGAAAGTCGGCTTGCGTTCCTGCTGGAAACAAAGCACAGTTCTTCCTCTTACACTGCAGGGTTTTAGAAGAAGCTAAGCCCGATATCATACCTAGAGCGCTCCTTGGGGGAGGCGGTTGTTACACGCAGGACTCCCTGCCAAATAAACTTTATTCAAGGAAGGGACTAGTGTGTAGCTAGAGTGTATATTTAGTTGGTAGAAATCACAAGGAGGTAGGCTGCGGGTTCGCTGGAAAAGGGGACCTTATGGCACAAGCCTTGCTTTCCCAATTTGAATGCTCCATTCATGCTGCCTTGAAGCTAAGTAAATAACAGTTTTAGGACGGGTCTCTAGTCACTGTACGCAGGGCTCTGAAAAGGGAACGAGTCTTCTCTACATGAACAGGGTGTTTTCATAGCCTGGTTGGATCCTCTCCTGAGACACTCTAGAGATAAAAGGAAACATGTCGTGAGTCTTTTCCTAAAGGTAAAGCCTGGAATAGCCCTGCCGAAGCTAAGGTTGGAGCAGTTTCCTTGAGGCATTAGTTTCAGGTCTGTTTTCTTTTAAGGTTAGTAAGCTTTTCAAGACCCCGAGGACCTCGCGTGGGCACCCTATTCCCTGCAAGAACACCGAGTACCGGCAGGCTCCACTGGGCTACTAAGAAACAACCAGGCCCGGAAACTTTTCCCAGTCACTCTTTGTATTTTGTGTGTAGGCCAACACATTACACTCTTCCTTGGAAGAGCTAGATTTCCTCAGCTCTCCAACAACTCCAGGAAATGTGTTCTCTCAAGTCTTATATGTCATGCAAATCTCCCTCATTGCCCTAGGCTGAGCGGCACTGAGAAACCAAAACTGCTTCGCATTCCTGGTACAAAGTCATAACTTAAGACCCCATCCTTACAGGAGAAAGTCGGCTTGCGTTCCTGCTGTAACCAAAGCACAGTTCTTCCTCTTACACTCCAGAGTTTTAGAAGAAGCAGAGCCCGATAGCCTACCCAGAGCGCTCCCTGGGGGAGGCGGTTGGCTACACGCAGAATTCCGTGCCAAATAAACTTTATTCAAGGAAGGGACCAGTGTGTAGCTAGAGTGTATATTTACTTGGTTGAAATCACAAGGAGGTAGGCCGCGTGTTCGCTGGAAACGGGGACCTTATGGCACAAGCCTTGCTTTCCCATTTTGAATGCCCCATTCATGCTGCTTTGAAGTTACCTAAATAACAGTTTTAGGACGGGTCTCTAGTCTCTGTAGGCAGGGCTCTGGGAAGGGAACGAGTGTTCTCTACATCAACAGGGTGCTTTCATAGCCTGGGTGGGAGCCTCTCCTCAGACGCCCTAGAGATAAAGGAAACTTGACGTGAGTTCTTTCCTCCAGGTAAAGCCTTGACTAGCCCTGCCGAAGCTGAGCTTGAAGCAGTTTCCTTGTGGCATTTGTTTTAGGTCTGTTTTCTTTTAAGGTTAGTAAGTTTTTCAAGACAACGAGGAACTCTCGTGGGCACCCTATTCCCTGCAAGAGCACCGAGTACCAGCAGGCTCCACTGGGCTACTAAGAAACATCCAGGCCCGGAAACGTTTCCCAGTCACTCTGTGTATTTTGTGTGTAGGTCAACACATTGCACTCTTCCTTGGAAGAGCTAGATTTCCTCAGCTCTCCAATAACTCCAGGAAATGTGTTCTAGCAAGTCCTATATGTCATGCAAATCTCTCTCATTGCCCTAGGTTGAGCGGCACTGAGAAACCAAAACTACAACGCATTCCTTCTTTAAACTCAAACCTTAAGACCCCATCCTTACAGGAGAAAGTCGGCTTGCTTTCCTGCTGTAACCAAAGCACAGTTCTTCCTCTTACACTCCAGGGTTTTAGAAGAAGCTAAGCCCGATAGCCTACCCAGAGCGATCCCTGGGGGTGGCGGTTGGCTACACGCAGAATTCCGTGCCAAATAAACTTTATTCAAGGAAGGTACCAGTGTGTAGCTAGAGTGTATATTTACTTGGTAGAAATCACAAGGAGGTAGGCTGCATGTTCGCTGGAAACGGGGAACTTATGGCACAAGCCTTGCTTACCCATTTTGAATGCTCCATTCAAGCTGCCTTGAAGCTACCTAAATTACAATTTTAGGACGTGTCTCTAGTGTCTGTCGGCAGGGCTCGGGGAAGGGAACGAGTGTTCACTACATCAACAGGGTGCTTTCATAGACTGGATGGGAGCCTCGCCTGAGACGCTCTAGAGCATAAAGGAAACTTGACGTGAGTCCTTTCCTCAAGGTAAAGCCTAGAATAGCCCTGCCGATGTGGAAGGTTGGAGCAGAGTCTTTGAGGCATTAGCTTTAGGTCTGCTTTCTTTAACGTTAGTGAGCTTTTCAGGAAACGGAGAACCTCGCGTGGGCACCCTATTCCCTGCACGAACACCGAGTACCGCCAGGTTCCACTAGGCTGCTAAGACACTTCCAGGTCCGAAAACCTTTCCCAGTCACTCTGTGTATGCTGAGTGTAGGGCAACACACTGCAAACTTCCTTGGGAGAGCTAGATTTCCTCAGCTCTCCAACAGCTCCAGGAAATGTGTTCTCTCAATTCCTACATGTCATGCAAATATGCCTCATTGCCCTAGGCTGAAGAACTGAGAAAACAATACTGCTTCGCATTCCTTCTAGAAAGTCATACCTTAAGACTCCATCCTTACAGGAAAAAGTCAGCTTGCGTTCCTGCTGTAACCAAAGCACAGTTGTTCCTCTTACACTTCAGGGTTTTAGAAGAAGCTAAGCCCGATAGCCTACCTAGAGCGCTCCTTGGGGGAGGCTGTTGGCTACACGCAGAACTCCGTGCCAAATAAACTTTATTCAAGGAAGGGACCAGTGTTTAGCTAGAGTGTATATTTACTTGGTAGAAATCACAAGTAGGTAGGCCGCGTCTTCGCTGGAAACGGGGACCTTATGGCACAAGCCTTGCTTTCCCATTTTGAATGCTCCATTCATGCTGCCTTGACGTTACCTAAATAACAGTTTTAGGACGAGTCTTTAGTCATTGTAGGCAGGGCTCTGGGAAGGGAACGAGTGTTCTCTGCATCAACAGGGTGCTTTCATAGCCTGGGTGGGAGCCTCTCCTCAGACGCCCTAGAGATAAAGGAAACTTGACGTGAGTTCTTTCCTCCAGGTAAAGCCTTGAATAGCCCTGCCAAAGCTAACTAAGCTTGCAGCAGTTTCGTTGAGGCATTTGTTTTAGGTCTGTTTTCTTTTAAGGTTAGTAAGCTTTTCAAGACACCGAGGACCTCTCGTGGGCACCCTATTCCCTGCAAGAGCACCGAGTACCAGCAGGCTCCACTGGGCTACAAAGAAACATCCAGGCCCGGAAACATTTCCCAGTCACTGTGTATTTTGTGTGTAGGGCAACACACTGCACTCTTCCTTGGAAGAGCTAGATTTCCTCAGCTCTCCAACAACTCCAGGAAATGTGTTCTCTCAAGTCCTATATGTCATGCAAATCTCCCTCATTTCCCTAGGCTGAGCGGAACTGAGAAACCAAAACTGCAACGCATTCCTTCTTTAAAGTCAAACCTTAAGACCCCATCCTTACAGGAGAAAGTCGGCTTGCTTTCCTGCTGTAACCAAAGCACAGTTCTTCCTCTTACACTCCAGGGTTTTAGAAGAAGCTAAGCCCGATAGCCTACGCAGAGCGCTCCCTGGCGGAGGCGGTTGGCTACACGCAGAATTCCGTGCGAAATAAACTTTATTCAAGGAAGGGACCACTGTGTAGCTACAGTGTATATTTACTTGGTAGAAATCACAACGGTTTAGGGTGCGTATTCGCTGGAAAAGGGGACCTGATGGCACAAGCCTTGCTTTCCCATTTTGAATGTTCCAGTCCTGCTGCCTTGAACCTACCTAAATAACAGTTTTAGGACGGGTCTCTAGTGTCTGTCGGCAGGGCTCGGGGAAGGGAACGAGTGTTCACTACATCAACAGGGTGCTTTCATACCTGGATGGGAGCCTCGCCTGAGACGCTCTAGAGCATAAAGGAAACTTGACGTGAGTCCTTTCCTCAAGGTAAAGCCTAGAATAGCCCTGCCGATGTGGAAGCTTGGGGCAGAGTCTTTCAGGCATTAGCTTTAGGTCTGCTTTCTTTAACGTTAGTGAGCTTTTCAGGAAACGGAGGACCTCGCGTGGGCACCCTATTCCCTGCACGAACACCGAGTACCGCCAGGTTCCACTAGGCTGCTAAGACACTTCCAGGCCCGAAAACCTTTCCCAGTCACTCTGTGTATGCTGAGTGTAGGGCAACACACTGCAAACTTCCTTGGGAGAGCTAGATTTCCTCAGCTCTCCAACAGCTCCAGGAAATGTGTTCTCTCAATTCCTACATGTCATGCAAATATGCCTCATTGCCCTAGGCTGAAGAACTGAGAAAACAATACTGCTTCGCATTCCTTCTACAAAGTCATACCTTAAGACCCCATCCTTACAGAGGAAAGTCGGCTTGTGTTCCTGCTGGAAACAAAGCACAGTTGTTCCTCTTACACTGCAGGGTTTTAGAAGAAGCTAAGCCCGATATCATACCTAGAGCGCTCCTTGTGGGAGGCGGTTGTTACACGCAGGACTCCCTGCCAAATAAACTTTATTCAAGGAAGGGACTAGTGTGCAACTAGAGTGTATATTTAGTTGGTAGAAATCACAAGGAGGTAGGCTGCGGGTTCGCTGGAAAAGGGGACCTTATGGCACAAGCCTTGCTTTCCCAATTTGAATGCTCCATTCATGCTGCCTTGAAGCTAAGTAAATAACAATTTTAGGACGGGTCTCTAGTCACTCTACGCAGGGCTCTCAAAAGGGAACGAGTTTTCTCTACATGAACAGGGTGTTTTCATAGCCTGATTGGAGCCTCTCCTGAGACACTCTAGAGATAAAAGGAAACATGTCGTGAGTCTTTTCCTAAAGGTAAATCCTGGAATAGCCTTGCCGAAGCTAAGGTTGGAGCAGTTTCCTTGAGGCATTAGTTTCAGGTCTGTTTTCTTTTAAGGTTAGTAAGCTTTTCAAGACCCCGAGGACCTCGCGTGGGCACCCTATTCCCTGCAAGAACACCGAGTACCGGCAGGCTCCACTGGGCTACTAAGAAACAACCAGGCCCGGAAACTTTTCCCAGTCACTCTTTGTATTTTGTGTGTAGGCCAACACATTACACTCTTCCTTGGAAGGGCTAGATTTCCTCAGCTCTCCAACAACTCCAAGAAATGTGTTATCTCAAGTCTTATATGTCATGCAAATCTCCCTCATTGCCCTTGGCTGAGCGGCACTGAGAAACCAAAACTGTTTCGCATTCCTTCTACAAAGTCATACCTTAAGACTCCATCCTTACAGGAAAAAGTCAGCTTGCGTTCCTGCTGTAACCAAAGCACAGTTCTTCCTCTTACACTTCAGGGTTTTAGAAGAAGCTAAGCCCGATAGCCTACCTAGAGCGCACCTTGGGGGAGGCTGTTGGCTACACGCAGAACTCCGTGCCAAATAAACTTTATTCAAGGAAGGGCCCAGTGTTTAGCTAGAGTGTATATTTACTTGGTAGAAATCACAAGTAGGTAGGCCGCGTGTTCACTGGAAACGGGAACCTTATGGCACAAGCCTTGCTTTCCCATTTTGAATGCTCCATTCATGCTGCCTTGAAGTTACCTAAATAACAGTTTTAGGACGAGTCTTTAGTCATTGTAGGCAGGGCTCTGGGAAGGGAACGAGTGTTCTCTACATCAACAGGGTGCTTTCATAGCCTTGGTGGGAGCCTCGCCTGAGACGCTCTAGAGCTAAAAGGAAACTTGACGTGAGTCCTTTCCTCAAGGTAAAGCCCAGAATAGCCCTGCCGAAGTGGAAGGTTGGAGCGGAGTCCGTGAGGCATTAGTTTCAGGTCTGTTTCCTTTTAAGGTTAGTAAGCTTTTCAAGACACCGAGGACCTCGCGTGGGCACCTTATTCCCTGGAAGACCACCGAGTACCGGCAGTCTCCACTGGGCTACTAAGAAACATCCAGGCCCGGAAACCTTTCCCAGTCACTCTGTGTATGCTGAGTGTAGGGCAACACACTGCAAACTTCCTTGGGAGAGCTAGATTTCTTCAGCTCTCCAACAGCTACAGGAAATGTGTTCTTCACGTCCTATATGTCATGCAAATCTGCCTCATTGCCCTAGGATGAGCAGCACTGAGAAACCAAAACTGCTTCGCATTCCTTCTACAAAGTCATACCTTAAGACCACATCCTTACAGGAGAAATTCGGCTTGCGTTCCTGCTGTAACCAAAGCACAGTTCTTCTTTTACACTGCAGGGTTTTAGAAGAGGCTAAGCCCGATAGCATACCTAGAGCGCTCCTTGGGGGAGGCTGTTGGCTACACGCAGAACTCTGTGCCAAATAAACTTTATTCAAGGAAGGGACCAGTGTGTAGCTAGAGTGTATATTTACTTGGTAGAAATCACAAGGAGGTAGGCTGCGGGTTCGCTGGAAAAGGGGACCTGATGGCACAATCCTTGCTTACCCATTTTGAATTCTCCATTCAAGCTGCCTTGAAGCTACCTAAATTACAATTTTAGGACGGGTCTCTAGTGTCTGTAGGCAGGGCTCTGGGAAGGGAACGAGTGTTCTCTACATCAACAGGGTGCTTACATAGCCTGGGTGGGAGCCTCGCCTGAGACACTCTAGAGCTAAAAGGAAACTTGACGTGAGTCCTCTCCTCAAGGTAAAGCCTAGAATAGCCCTGCCGAAGTGGAAGCTTGGAGCGGAGTCCTTGAGGCATTAGTTTCAGGTCTGTTTCCTTTTAAGGTTAGTAAGCTTTTCAGGACACCGAGGACCTCGCCTGGGCACCTTATTCCCTGGAAGACCACCGAGTACCGGCAGTCTCCACTGGGCTACTAAGAAACATCCAGGCCCGGACACCTTTCCCAGTCACTCTGTGTATTTTGTGTGTAGGCCAACACACTGCACTCTTCCTTGGAAGAGCTAGATTTCCTCAGCTCTCCAACAGCTCCAGGAAATGTGTTCTCTCACGTCCTACATATCATGCAAATCTGCCTCATTGCCCTAGGCTGAGCAGCTCTGAGAAACCAAAACTGCTTCGCATTCCTTCTACAAAGTCATACCTTAACACCCCATCCTCACAGTAGAAAGTCGGCTTGCGTTTCTGCTGTAACCCCAGCACAGTTCTTCCTCTTACACTCCAGGGTTTTAGAAGAAGCCGAGCCCGATAGCCTACCCAGCGCGATCCCTGGGGGAGGCGGTTGGCTACACGCAGAATTGAATGCCAAATAAACTTTATTCAAGGAAGGAACCAGTGTGTAGCTAGAGTCTATATTTAGTTGGTAGAAATCACAAGGAGTTAGGGTGCGTATTCGCTGGAAACGGGGAACTGATGGCACAAGCCTTGCTTTCCCATTTTGAATGTTCCATTCCTGCTGCCTTGAACCTACCTAAATAACAGTTTTAGGACGGGTCTCTAGTGTCTGTCGGCAGGGTTCGGGGAAGGGAACGAGTGTTCACTACATCAACAGGGTGCTTTCATAGACTGGATGGGAGCCTCGCCTGAGACGCTCTAGAGCATAAAGGAAACTTGACGTGAGTCCTTTCCTCAAGGTAAAGCCTAGAATAGCCCTGCCGATGTGGAAGCTTGGAGCAGAGTCTTTGAGGCATTAGCTTTAGGTCTGCTTTCTTTAACGTTAGTGAGCTTTTCAGGAAACGGAGGACCTCGCGTGGGCACCCTATTCCCTGCACGAACACCGAGTAGCGCCAGGTTCCACTAGGCTGCTAAGACACTTCCAGGCCCGAAAACCTTTCCCAGTCACTCTGCGTATGCTGAGTGTAGGGCAACACACTGCAAACTTCCTTGGGAGAGCTAGATTTCCTCAGCTCTCCAACAGCTCCAGGAAATGTGTTCTCTCAATTCCTACATGTCATGCAAATATGCCTCATTGCCCTAGGCTGAAGAACTGAGAAACCAATACTGCTTCGCATTCCTTCTACAAAGTCATACCTTAAGACCCCATCCTTACAGGAGAAAGTCGGCTTGCGTTCCTGCTGGAAACAAAGCACAGTTCTTCCTCTTACACTGCAGGGTTTTAGAAGAAGATAAGCCCGATATCATACCTAGAGCGCTCCTTGGGGGAGGCGGTTGTTACACGCAGGACTCCCTGCCAAATAAACTTTATTCAAGGAAGGGACTAGTGTGTAGCTAGAGTGTATATTTAGTTGGTAGAAATCACAAGGAGGTAGGCTGCGGGTTCGCTGGAAAAGGGGACCTTATGGCACAAGCCTTGCTTTCCCAATTTGAATGCTCCATTCATGCTGCCTTGAAGCTAAGTAAATAACAGTTTTAGGACGGGTCTCTAGTCACTGTACGCAGGGCTCTGAAAAGGGAACGAGTCTTCTCTACATGAACAGGGTGTTTTCATAGCCTGGTTGGATCCTCTCCTGAGACACTCTAGAGATAAAAGGAAACATGTCGTGAGTCTTTTCCTAAAGGTAAAGCCTGGAATAGCCCTGCCGAAGCTAAGGTTGGAGCAGTTTCCTTGAGGCATTAGTTTCAGGTCTGTTTTCTTTTAAGGTTAGTAAGCTTTTCAAGACCCCGAGGACCTCGCGTGGGCACCCTATTCCCTGAAAGAACACCGAGTACCGCCAGGCTCCACTGGGCTACTAAGAAACAACCAGGCCCGGAAACTTTTCCCAGTCACTCTTTGTATTTTGTGTGTAGGCCAACACATTACACTCTTCCTTGGAAGAGCTAGATTTCCTCAGCTCTCCAACAACTCCAAGAAATGTGTTCTCTCAAGTCTTATATGTCATGCAAATCTCCCTCATTGCCCTAGGCTGAGCGGCACTGAGAAACCAAAACTGCTTCGCATTCCTGGTACAAAGTCATAACTTAAGACCCCATCCTTACAGGAGAAAGTCGGCTTGCGTTCCTGCTGTAACCAAAGCACAGTTCTTCCTCTTACACTCCAGAGTTTTAGAAGAAGCTAAGCCCGATAGCCTACCCAGAGCGCTCCCTGGGGGAGTCGGTTGGCTACACGCAGAATTCCTTGCCAAATAAACTTTATTCAAGGAAGGGACCAGTGTGTAGCTAGAGTGTATATTTACTTGGTTGAAATCACAAGGAGGTAGGCCGCGTGTTCGCTGGAAACGGGGACCTTATGGCACAAGCCTTGCTTTCCCATTTTGAATGCCCCATTCATGCTGCTTTGAAGTTACCGAAATAACAGTTTTAGGACGGGTCTCTAGTCTCTGTAGGCAGGGCTCTGGGAAGGGAACGAGTGTTCTCTACATCAACAGGGTGCTTTCATAGCCTGGGTGGGAGACTCTCCTCAGACGCTTTAGACCTAAAAGGAAACTTGACGTGAGTCCTTTCCTCAACGTAAAGCCTAGAATAGCCCTGCTGAAGTGGAAGCTTGGAGCGGAGTCCTTGAGGCATTAGTTTCAGGTCTGTTTCCTTTTAAGGTTAGTAAGCTTTTCAAGACACCGAGGACCTCGCGTGGGCACCTTATTCCCTGGATGACCACCGAGTACCGGCAGTCTCCACTGGGCTACTAAGAAACATCCAGGCCCGGAAACCTTTCCCAGTCACTCTGTGTATTTTGTGTGTAGGCCAACACACTGCACTCTTCCTTGGAAGAGCTAGATTTCCTCAGCTCTCCAACAACTCCAGGAAATGTGTTCTCTCAAGTCCTATATGTCATGTAAATCTGCCTCATTGCCCTAGGCTGATCGGCACTGAGAAACCAAAACTGCTTCGCATTCCTTCTACAAAGTCATACCTTAAGACCCCATCCTTACAGGAGAAAGTAGGCTTGCGTTCCTGCTGTAACCAAAGTACAGTTCTTCCTCTTACACTGCAGGGTTTTAGAAAAGCTAAGCCCAATAGCCTACCTAGAGCGCTCCCTGGGGGAGGCGGTTGGCTATACGCAGAACTCCGTGCCAAATAAACTTTATTCAAGGAAGGGAGCAGTGTGTACCTAGAGTATATATTTACTTGGTAGAAATCACAAGGAGGTAGGCCGCGTGTTCGCTGGAAACGGGGATTCTATGACACAAGCCTTGCTTACCCATTTTGAATTCTCCATTCATGCTGCCTTGAAGCTACGTAAATAACAGTTTTAGGACGGGTCTCTAGTTACTGTAGACAGGGCTCTGGGAGGGAACGAGTGTTCTCTACATCAACAGGGTGCTTTCATGGCCTAGGTGGGAGCCTCTCCTGAGGCGCTCTAGAGATAAAAGGAAACATGTCGTGTGTCCTTTCCTCAAGGTAAAGCCTTGAATAGCTCTGCCGAAGCTAAGTTTGGAGCAGTTTCCTTGAGGCATTAGATTCAGGTCTGTTTTCTTTTAAGGTTAGTAAGCTTTTCAAGACAACGAGGACCTCGTGTGGGCACCCTATTCCCTGCAAGACCACCGAGTACCGGCAGGCTCCACTGGGCTACTAAGAAACATCCAGGCCCGGAAACCTTCCCCAGTCACTCTGTGTATTTTGTGTGTAGGCCAACACACTGCACTCTTCCTTGGAAGAGCTAGATTTCCTCAGCTCTCCAACAGCTCCAGGAAATGTGTTTTCTCACGTCCTACATATCATGCAAATCTGCCTCATTGCCCTAGGCTGAGCGGCACTGAGAAACCAAAACTGTTTCGCATTCCTTCTACAAAGTCATTCCTTAAGACTCCATCCTTACAGGAGAAAGTCAGCTTGCGTTCCTGCTGTAACCAAAGCACAGTTCTTCCTCTTACACTGCAGGGTTATAGAAGATGCTAAGCCCGATAGCCTACCTAGAGCGCTCCTTAGGGGAGGCTGTTGGCTACACGCAGAACTCCGTGCCAAATAAACTTTATTCAAGGAAGGGACCAGTGTTTAGCTAGAGTGTATATTTACTTGGTAGAAATCACAAGTAGGTAGGCCGCGTGTTCCCTGGAAACGGGGACCTTATGGCACAAGCCTTTCTTTCCCATTTGAATGCTCCATTCATGCTGCCTTGACGTTACCTAAATAACAGTTTTAGGACGAGTCTTTAGTCATTGCAGGCAGGGCTCTGGGAAGGGAACGAGTGTTCTCTGCATCAACAGGGTGCTTTCATAGCCTGGGTGGGAGCCTCTCCTCAGACGCCCTAGAGATAAAGGATACTTGACGTGAGTTGTTTCCTCCAGGTAAAGCCTTGAATAGCCCTGCCACAGCTAACTAAGCTTGCAGCAGTTTCTTTGAGGCATTTGTTTTAGGTCTGTTTTCTTTTATGGTTAGTAAGCTTTTCAAGACACCGAGGACCTCTCGTGGGCACCCTATTCCCTGCAAGAGCACCGAGTACCAGCAGGCTCCACTGGGCTACTAAGAAACATCCAGGCCCGGAAACATTTCCCAGTCACTGTGTATTTTGTGTGTAGGCCAACACACTGCACTCTTCCTTGGAAGAGCTAGATTTCCTCAGCTCTCCAACAACTCCAGGAAATGTGTTCTCTCAAGTCCTATATGTCATGCAAATCTGCCTCATTGCCCTAGGCTGACCGGCACTGAGACACCAAAACTGCTTCGCATTCCTTCTACAAAGTCATACCTTAAGACCCCATCCTTACAGGAGAAAGTCGGCTTGCGTTCCTGCTGTAACCAAAGCACAGTTCTTCCTCTTACACTCCAGGGTTTTAGAAGAAGCTAAGCCCGATAGCCTATCCAGAGCGCTCCCTGGGGGAGTCGGTTGGCTACACGCAGAATTCCATGCAAAATAAACTTTATTCAAGGAAGGAACCAGTGTGTAGCTAGAGTCTATATTTAGTTGGTAGAAATCACAAGGAGTTAGGGTGCGTATTCGCTGGAAACGGGGACCTGATGGCACAAGCCTTGCTTTCCCATTTTGAATGTTCCATTCCTGCTGCCTTGAACCTACCTAAATAACAGTTTTAGGACGGGTCTCTAGTGTCTGTCGGTAGGGCTCGGGGAAGGGAACGAGTGTTCACTACATCAACAGGGTGCTTTCATAGCCTGGGTGGGAGCCTCGCCTGAGACGCTCTAGAGCTGAAAGGACACTTGACGTGAGTCCTTTCCTCAAGGTAAAGCCTAGAATAGCCCTGCCGATGTGGAAGCTTGGAGCAGAGTCCTTGAGGCATTCGCTTTAGGTCTGCTTTCTTTAACGTTAGTGAGCTTTTCAGGAAACGGAGGACATCGCGTGGGCACCCTATTCCCTGCACGAACACCGAGTACCGGCAGGCTCCACTAGGCTGCTAAGACACTTCCAGGCCCGAAAACCTTTCCCAGTCACTCTGTGTATGCTGAGTGTAGGGCAACACACTGCAAACTTCCTTGGGAGAGCTAGATTTCCTCAGCTCTCCAACAGCTACAGGAAATGTGTTCTTCATGTCCTATATGTCATGCAAATCTGCCTCATTGCCCTAGGATGAGCAGCACTGAGAAACCAAAACTGCTTCGCATTCCTTCTACAAAGTCATACCTTAAGACCACATCCTTACAGGAGAAAGTCGGCTTGCGTTCCTGCTGTAACCAAAGCTCAGTTCTTCTTTACACTGCAGGGTTTTAGAAGAGGCTAAGCCCGATAGCATACCTAGAGCGCTCCTTGGGGGAGGCGGTTGGCTACACGCAGAACTCTGTGCCAATAAACTTTATTCAAGGAAGGGACCAGTGTGTAGCTAGAGTGTATATTTACTTGGTAGAAATCACAAGGAGGTAGGCTGCACGTTCGCTGGAAACGGGGAACTTATGGCACAAGCCTTGCTTACCCATTTTGAATTCTCCATTCAAGCTGCCTTGAAGCTACCTAAATAACAATTTTAGGACGGGTCTCCAGTCTCTGTAGGCAGGGCTCTGGGAAGGGAACGAGTGTTCTCTACATCAACAGGGTGCTTACATAGCCTGGGTGGGAGCCTCTCCTCAGACGCTTTAGTCTTAAAAGGAAACTTGACCTGAGTCCTTTCCTCAAGGTAAAGCCTAGAATAGCCCTGCCGATGTGGAAGCTTGGAGCAGAGTCCTTGAGGCATTCGCTTTAGGTCTGCTTTCTTTAACGTTAGTGAGCTTTTCAGGAAACGGAGGACCTCGCGTGGGCACCCTATTCCCTGCACGAACACCGAGTAGCGCCAGGTTCCACTAGGCTGCTAAGACACTTCCAGGCCCGAAAACCTTTCCCAGTCACTCTGTGTATGCTGAGTGTAGGGCAACACACTGCAAACTTCCTTGGGAGAGCTAGATTTCCTCAGCTCTCCAACAGCTCCAGGAAATGTGTTCTCTCAATTCCTACATGTCATGCAAATATGCCTCATTGCCCTAGGCTGAAGAACTGAGAAACCAATACTGCTTCGCATTCCTTCTACAAAGTCATACCTTAAGACCCCATCCTTACAGGAGAAAGTCGGCTTGCGTTCCTGCTGGAAACAAAGCAGAGTTCTTCCTCTTACACTGCAGGGTTTTAGAAGAAGATAAGCCCGATATCATACCTAGAGCGCTCCTTGGGGGAGGCGGTTGTTACAAGCAGGACTCCGTGCCAAATAAACTTTATTCAAGGAAGGGACTAGTGTGTAGCTAGAGTGTATATTTAGTTGGTAGAAATCACAAGGAGGTAGGCTGCGGGTTCGCTGGAAAAGGGGAACTTATGGCACAAGCCTTGCTTTCCCATTTTGAATGCTCCATTCATGCTGCCTTGAAGCTAAGTAAATAACAGTTTAGAACGGGTCTCTAGTCACTGTACGCAGGGCTCTGAAAAGGGAACGAGTCTTCTCTACATGAACAGGGTGTTTTCATAGCCTGATTGGAGCCTCTCCTGAGACACTCTAGAGATAAAAGGAAACATGTCGTGAGTCCTTTCCTCAAGGTAAAGCCTAGAATAGCCCTGCCGAAGTGGAAGCTTGGAGCGGAGTCCTTGAGGCATTAGTTTCAGGTCTGTTTCCTTTTAAGGTTAGTAAGCTTTTCAAGACACCG
This sequence comes from Balaenoptera physalus, assembly GCF_965194825.1. NCBI lineage: Eukaryota > Metazoa > Chordata > Mammalia > Artiodactyla > Balaenopteridae > Balaenoptera > Balaenoptera physalus. Next base: position 11,081 of record NW_028124802.1, on the reverse strand, counting down.
AGGACCTCGCGTGGGCACCTTATTCCCTGGAAGACCACCGAGTACCGGCAGTCTCCACTGGGCTACTAAGAAACATCCAGGCCCGGAAACCTTTCCCAGTCACTCTGTGTATTTTGTGTGTAGGCCAACACATTGCACTCTTCCTTGGAAGGGCTCTGGAAAGGTAACGAGTGTTTTCTACATCAACAGGGTGCTTTCATAGCCTGGGTGGGAGCCTCGCCTGAGACGCTCTAGAGCTGAAAGGAAACTTGATGTGAGTCCTTTCCTCAAGGTAAAGCCTAGAATAGCCCTGCCGATGTGGAAGCTTGGAGCAGAGTCCTTGAGGTTTAGCTTTAGGTCTGCTTTCTTTATCGTTAGTGAGCTTTTCAAGAAACGGAGGACATCGCGTGGGCACCCTATTCCCTGCACGAACACCGAGTACCGGCAGGCTCCACTAGGCTGCTAAGACACTTCCAGGCCCGAAAACCTTTCCCAGTCACTCTGTGTATTTTGTGTGTAGGCCAACACACTGCACTCTTCCTTGGAAGACCTAGATTTCCTCAGCTCTCCAACAACTCCAGGAAATGTGTTCTCTCAAGTCCTATATGTCATGCAAATCTGCCTCATTGCCCTAGGCTGACCGGCACTGAGACACCAAAACTGCTTCGCATTCCTTCTACAAAGTCATACCTTAAGACCCCATCCTTACAGGAGAAAGTCGGCTTGCGTTCCTGCTGTAACCAAAGCACAGTTCTTCCTCTTACACTCCAGGGTTTTAGAAGAAGCTAAGCCCGATAGCCTATCCAGAGCGCTCCCTGGGGGAGGCGGTTGGCTACACGCAGAATTCCATGCAAAATAAACTTTATTCAAGGAAGGAACCAGTGTGTAGCTAGAGTCTATATTTAGTTGGTAGAAATCACAAGGAGTTAGGGTGCGTATTCGCTGGAAACGGGGACCTAATGGCACAAGCCTTGCTTTCCCATTTTGAATGTTCCATTCCTGCTGCCTTGAACCTACCTAAATAACAGTTTTAGAACGGGTCTCTAGTGTCTGTCGGCAGGGTTCGGGGAAGAGAACGAGTGTTCACTACATCAACAGGGTGCTTTCATAGACTGGATGGGAGCCTCGCCTGAGACGCTCTAGAGCATAAAGGAAACTTGACGTGAGTCCTTTCCTCAAGGTAAAGCCTAGAATAGCCCTGCCGATGTGGAAGCTTGGAGCAGAGTCTTTGAGGCATTAGCTTTAGGTCTGCTTTCTTTAACGTTAGTGAGCTTTTCAGGAAACGGAGGACCTCGCGTGGGCACCCTATTCCCTGCACGAACACCGAGTAGCGCCAGGTTCCACTAGGCTGCTAAGACACTTCCAGGCCCGAAAACCTTTCCCAGTCACTCTGTGTATGCTGAGTGTAGGGCAACACACTGCAAACTTCCTTGGGAGAGCTAGATTTCCTCAGCTCTCCAACAGCTCCAGGAAATGTGTTCTCTCAATTCCTACATGTCATGCAAATATGCCTCATTGCCCTAGGCTGAAGAACTGAGAAACCAATACTGCTTCGCATTCCTTCTACAAAGTCATACCTTAAGAACCCATCCTTACAGGAGAAAGTCGGCTTGCGTTCCTGCTGGAAACAAAGCACAGTTCTTCCTCTTGCACTGCAGGGTTTTAGAAGAAGCTAAGCCCGATATCATACCTAGAGCGCTCCTTGGGGGAGGCGGTTGTTACACGCAGGACTCCCTGCCAAATAAACTTTATTCAAGGAAGGGACTAGTGTGTAGCTAGAGTGTATATTTAGTTGGTAGAAATCACAAGGAGGTAGGCTGCGGGTTCGCTGGAAAAGGGGACCTTATGGCACAAGCCTTGCTTTCCCAATTTGAATGCTCCATTCATGCTGCCTTGAAGCTAAGTAAATAACAGTTTTAGGACGGGTCTCTAGTCACTGTACGCAGGGCTCTGAAAAGGGAACGAGTCTTCTCTACATGAACAGGGTGTTTTCATAGCCTGGTTGGATCCTCTCCTGAGACACTCTAGAGATAAAAGGAAACATGTCGTGAGTCTTTTCCTAAAGGTAAAGCCTGGAATAGCCCTGCCGAAGCTAAGGTTGGAGCAGTTTCCTTGAGGCATTAGTTTCAGGTCTGTTTTCTTTTAAGGTTAGTAAGCTTTTCAAGACCCCGAGGACCTCGCGTGGGCACCCTATTCCCTGCAAGAACACCGAGTACCGGCAGGCTCCACTGGGCTACTAAGAAACAACCAGGCCCGGAAACTTTTCCCAGTCACTCTTTGTATTTTGTGTGTAGGCCAACACATTACACTCTTCCTTGAAAGAGCTAGATTTCCTCAGCTCTCCAACAACTCCAGGAAATGTGTTCTCTCAAGTCTTATATGTCATGCAAATCTCCCTCATTGCCCTAGGCTGAGCGGCACTGAGAAACAAAAACTGCTTCGCATTCCTGGTACAAAGTCATACCTTAAGACCCCATCCTTACAGGAGAAAGTCGGCTTGCGTTCCTGCTGTAACCAAAGCACAGTTCTTCCTCTTACACTCCAGAGTTTTAGAAGAAGCTAAGCCCGATAGCCTACCCAGAGCGCTCCCTGGGGGAGGCGGTTGGCTACACGCAGAATTCCGTGCCAAATAAACTTTATTCAAGGAAGGGACCAGTGTGTAGCTAGAGTGTATATTTACTTGGTTGAAATCACAAGGAGGTAGGCCGCGTGTTCGCTGGAAACGGGGACCTTATGGCACAAGCCTTGCTTTCCCATTTTGAATGCCCCATTCATGCTGCTTTGAAGTTACCTAAATAACAGTTTTAGGACGGGTCTCTAGTCTCTGTAGGCAGGGCTCTGGGAAGGGAACGAGTGTTCTCTACATCAACAGGGTGCTTTCATAGCCTGGGTGGGAGCCTCTCCTCAGACGCTTTAGACCTAAAAGGAAACTTGACGTGAGTCCTTTCCTCAAGGTAAAGCCTAGAATAGCCCTGCTGAAGTGGAAGCTTGGAGCGGAGTCCTTGAGGCATTAGTTTCAGGTCTGTTTCCTTTTAAGGTTAGTAAGCTTTTCAAGACACCGAGGACCTCGCGTGGGCACCTTATTCCCTGGATGACCACCGAGTACCGGCAGTCTCCACTGGGCTACTAAGAAACATCCAGGCCCGGAAACCTTTCCCAGTCACTCTGTGTATTTTGTGTGTAGGTCAACACATTGCACTCTTCCTTGGAAGAGCTAGATTTCCTCAGCTCTCCAACAACTCCAGGAAATGTGTTCTCTCAAGTCCTATATGTCATGTAAATCTGCCTCATTGCCCTAGGCTGATCGGCACTGAGAAACCAAAACTGCTTCGCATTCCTTCTACAAAGTCATACCTTAAGACCCCATCCTTACAGGAGAAAGTAGGCTTGCGTTCCTGCTGTAACCAAAGCACAGTTCTTCCTCTTACACTGCAGGGTTATAGAAGATGCTAAGCCCAATAGCCTACCTAGAGCGCTCCTTAGGGGAGGCTGTTGGCTACACGCAGAACTCCGTGCCAAATAAACTTTATTCAAGGAAGGGACCAGTGTTTAGCTGGAGTGTATATTTACTTGGTAGAAATCACAAGTAGGTAGGCCGCGTGTTCCCTGGAAACGGGGACCTTATGGCACAAGCCTTTCTTTCCCATTTGAATGCTCCATTCATGCTGCCTTGACGTTACCTAAATAACAGTTTTAGGACGAGTCTTTAGTCATTGTAGGCAGGGCTCTGGGAAGGGAACGAGTGTTCTCTGCATCAACAGGGTGCTTTCATAGCCTGGGTGGGAGCCTCTCCTCAGACGCCCTAGAGATAAAGGATACTTGACGTGAGTTCTTTCCTCCAGGTAAAGCCTTGAATAGCCCTGCCACAGCTAACTAAGCTTGCAGCAGTTTCTTTGATGCATTTGTTTTAGGTCTGTTTTCTTTTATGGTTAGTAAGCTTTTCAAGACACCGAGGACCTCTCGTGGGCACCCTATTCCCTGCAAGAGCACCGAGTACCAGCAGGCTCCACTGGGCTACTAAGAAACATCCAGGCCCGGAAACATTTCCCAGTCACTGTGTATTTTGTGTGTAGGCCAACACACTGCACTCTTCCTTGGAAGAGCTAGATTTCCTCAGCTCTCCAACAACTCCAGGAAATGTGTTCTCTCAAGTCCTATATGTCATGCAAATCTGCCTCATTGCCCTAGGCTGACCGGCACTGAGACACCAAAACTGCTTCGCATTCCTTCTACAAAGTCATACCTTAAGACCCCATCCTTACAGGAGAAAGTCGGCTTGCGTTCCTGCTGTAACCAAAGCTCAGTTCTTCTTTTACACTGCAGGGTTTTAGAAGAGGCTAAGCCCGATAGCATACCTAGAGCGCTCCTTGGGGGAGGCGGTTGGCTACACGCAGAACTCTGTGCCAATAAACTTTATTCAAGGAAGGGACCAGTGTGTAGCTAGAGTGTATATTTACTTGGTGGAAATCACAAGGAGGTAGGCTGCGGGTTCGCTGGAAAAGGGGACCTGATGGCACAATCCTTGCTTACCCATTTTGAATTCTCCGTTCAAGCTGCCTTGAAGCTACCTAAATAACAATTTTAGGACGGGTCTCCAGTCTCTGTAGGCAGGGCTCTGGGAAGGGAACGAGTGTTCTCTACATCAACAGGGTGCTTACATAGCCTGGGTGGGAGCCTCTCCTCAGACGCTTTAGTCTTAAAAGGAAACTTGACCTGAGTCCTTTCCTCAAGGTAAAGCCTAGAATAGCCCTGCCGAAGTGGAAGCTTGGAGCGGAGTCCTTGAGGCATTAGTTTCAGGTCTGTTTCCTTTTAAGGTTAGTAAGCTTTTCAAGACACCCAGGACCTCGCGTGGGCACCTAATTCCCTGGAAGACCACCGAGTACCGGTAGTCTCCACTGGGCTACTAAGAAACATCCAGGCCCGGAAACCTTTCCCAGTCACTCTGTGTATTTTGTGTGTAGGCCAACACACTGCACTCTTCCTTGGAAGAGCTAGATTTCCTCAGCTCTCCAACAACTCCAGGAAATGTGTTCTCTCAAGTCCTATATGTCATGCAAATCTGCCTCATTGCCCTAGGCTGACCGGCACTGAGACACCAAAACTGCTTCGCATTCCTTCTACAAAGTCATACCTTAAGACCCCATCCTTACAGGAGAAAGTCGGCTTGCGTTCCTGCTGTAACCAAAGCACAGTTCTTCCTCTTACACTCCAGGGTTTTAGAAGAAGCTAAGCCCGATAGCCTATCCAGAGCGCTCCCTGGGGGAGGCGGTTGGCTACACGCAGAATTCCATGCAAAATAAACTTTATTCAAGGAAGGAACCAGTGTGTAGCTAGAGTCTATATTTAGTTGGTAGAAATCACAAGGAGTTAGGGTGCGTATTCGCTGGAAACGGGGACCTGATGGCACAAGCCTTGCTTTCCCATTTTGAATGTTCCATTCCTGCTGCCTTGAACCTACCTAAATAACAGTTTTAGGACGGGTCTCTAGTGTCTGTCAGCAGGGCTCGGGGAAGGGAACGAGTGTTCACTACATCAACAGGGTGCTTTCATAGCCTGGGTGGGAGCCTCGCCTGAGACGCTCTAGAGCTGAAAGGACACTTGACGTGAGTCCTTTCCTCAAGGTAAAGCCTAGAATAGCCCTGCCGATGTGGAAGCTTGGAGCAGAGTCCTTGAGGCATTCGCTTTAGGTCTGCTTTCTTTAACGTTAGTGAGCTTTTCAGGAAACGGAGGACATCGCGTGGGCACCCTATTCCCTGCGCGAACACCGAGTACCGGCAGGCTCCACTAGGCTGCTAAGACACTTCCAGGCCCGAAAACCTTTCCCAGTCACTCTGTGTATGCTGAGTGTAGGGCAACACACTGCAAACTTCCTTGGGAGAGCTAGATTTCCTCAGCTCTCCAACAGCTACAGGAAATGTGTTCTTCATGTCCTATATGTCATGCAAATCTGCCTCATTGCCCTAGGATGAGCAGCACTGAGAAACCAAAACTGCTTCGCATTCCTTCTACAAAGTCATACCTTAAGACCACATCCTTACAGGAGAAAGTCGGCTTGCGTTCCTGCTGTAACCAAAGCTCAGTTCTTCTTTTACACTGCAGGGTTTTAGAAGAGGCTAAGCCCGATAGCATACCTAGAGCGCTCCTTGGGGGAGGCGGTTGGCTACACGCAGAACTCTGTGCCAATAAACTTTATTCAAGGAAGGGACCAGTGTGTAGCTAGAGTGTATATTTACTTGGTAGAAATCACAAGGAGGTAGGCTGCGGGTTCGCTGGAAAGGGGACATGATGGCACAATCCTTGCTTACCCATTTTGAATTCTCCGTTCAAGCTGCCTTGAAGCTACCTAAATAACAATTTTAGGACGGGTCTCCAGTCTCTGTAGGCAGGGCTCTGGGAAGGGAACGAGTGTTCTCTACATCAACAGGGTGCTTACATAGCCTGGGTGGGAGCCTCTCCTCAGACGCTTTAGTCTTAAAAGGAAACTTGACCTGAGTCCTTTCCTCAAGGTAAAGCCTAGAATAGCCCTGCCGAAGTGGAAGCTTGGATCGGAGTCCTTGAGGCATTAGTTTCAGGTCTGTTTCCTTTTAACGTTAGTAAGCTTTTCAAGACACCCAGGACCTCGCGTGGGCACCTAATTCCCTGGAAGACCACCGAGTACCGGCAGTCTCCACTGGGCTACTAAGAAACATCCAGGCCCGGAAACCTTTCCCAGTCACTCTGTGTATTTTGTGTGTAGGCCAACACACTGCACTCTTCCTTGGAAGAGCTAGATTTCCTCAGCTCTCCAACAACTCCAGGAAATGTGTTCTCTCAAGTCCTATATGTCATGCAAATCTGCCTCATTGCCCTAGGCTGATCGGCACTGAGAAACCAAAACTGCTTCGCATTCCTTCTACAAATTCATACCTTAAGACCCCATCCTTACAGGAGAAAGTAGGCTTGCGTAACTGCTGTAAACAAAGCACAGTTCTTCCTCTTACACTGCAGGGTTTTAGAAAAGCTAAGCCCAATAGCCTACCTAGAGCGCTCCCTGGGAGAGGCGGTTGCCTATACGCAGAACTCCGTGCCAAATAAACTTTATTCAAGGAAGGGACCAGTGTGTACCTAGAGTATATATTTACTTGGTAGAAATCACAAGGAGGTAGGCCGCATGTTCGCTGGAAACGGGGATACTATGACACAAGCCTTGCTTACCCATTTTGAATTCTCCATTCATGCTGCCTTGAAGCTACGTAAATAACAGTTTTAGGACGGGTCTCTAGTTACTGTAGACTGGGCTCTGGGAGGGAACGAGTGTTCTCTACATCAACAGGGTGCTTTCATAGCCTAGGTGGGAGCCTCTCCTGAGGCGCTCTAGAGATAAAAGGAAACATGTCGTGTGTCCTTTCCTTAAGGTAAAGCCTTGAATAGCCCTGTCGAAGCTAAGTTTGGAGCAGTTTCCTTGAGGCATTAGATTCAGGTCTGTTTTCTTTTAAGGTTAGTAAGCTTTTCAAGACAACGAGGACCTCGTGTGGGCACCCTATTCCCTGCAAGACCACCGAGTACCGGCAGGCTCCACTGGGCTACTAAGAAACATCCAGTCCCGGAAACCTTCCCCAGTCACTCTGTGTATTTTGTGTGTAGGCCAACACACTGCACTCTTCCTTGGAAGAGCTAGATTTCCTCAGCTCTCCAACAGCTCCAGGAAATGTGTTTTCTCACGTCCTACATATAATGCAAATCTGCCTCATTGCCCTTGGCTGAGCGGCACTGAGAAACCAAAACTGTTTCGCATTCCTTCTACAAAGTCATACCTTAAGACTCCATCCTTACAGGAAAAAGTCAGCTTGCGTTCCTGCTGTAACCAAAGCACAGTTGTTCCTCTTACACTTCAGGGTTTTAGAAGAAGCTAAGCCCGATAGCCTACCTAGAGCGCACCTTGGGGGAGGCTGTTGGCTACACGCAGAACTCCGTGCCAAATAAACTTTATTCAAGGAAGGGCCCAGTGTTTAGCTAGAGTGTATATTTACTTGGTAGAAATCACAAGTAGGTAGGCCGCGTGTTCACTGGAAACGGGAACCTTATGGCACAAGCCTTGCTTTCCCATTTTGAATGCTCCATTCATGCTGCCTTGAAGTTACCTAAATAACAGTTTTAGGACGAGTCTTTAGTCATTGTAGGCAGGGCTCTGGGAAGGGAACGAGTGTTCTCTACATCAACAGGGTGCTTTCATAGCCTTGTTGGGAGCCTCGCCTGAGACGCTCTAGAGCTAAAAGGAAACTTGACGTGAGTCCTTTCCTCAAGGTAAAGCCCAGAATAGCCCTGCCGAAGTGGAAGGTTGGAGCGGAGTCCGTGAGGCATTAGTTTCAGGTCTGTTTCCTTTTAAGGTTAGTAAGCTTTTCAAGACACCGAGGACCTCGCGTGGGCACCTTATTCCCTGGAAGACCACCGAGTACCGGCAGTCTCCACTGGGCTACTAAGAAACATCCAGGCCCGGAAACCTTTCCCAGTCACTCTGTGTATGCTGAGTGTAGGGCAACACACTGCAAACTTCCTTGGGAGAGCTAGATTTCTTCAGCTCTCCAACAGCTACAGGAAATGTGTTCTTCACGTCCTATATGTCATGCAAATCTGCCTCATTGCCCTAGGATGAGCAGCACTGAGAAACCAAAACTGCTTCGCATTCCTTCTACAAAGTCATACCTTAAGACCACATCCTTACAGGAGAAAGTCGGCTTGCGTTCCTGCTGTAACCAAAGCACAGCTCTTCTTTTACACTGCAGGGTTTTAGAAGAGGCTAAGCCCGATAGCATACGTAGAGCGATCCTTGGGGGAGGCGGTTGGCTACACGCAGAACTCTGTGCCAAATAAACTTTATTCAAGGAAGGGACCAGTGTGTAGCTAGAGTGTATATTTACTTGGTAGAAATCACAAGGAGGTAGGCTGCGGGTTCGCTGGAAAAGGAGACCTGATGGCACAATCCTTGCTTACCCATTTTGAATTCTCCATTCAAGCTGCCTTGAAGCTACCTAAATAACAATTTAAGGACGGGTCTCCAGTCTCTGAAGGCAGGGCTCTGGGAAGGGAACGAGTGTTCTCTACATCAACAGGGTGCTTACATAGCCTGGGTGGGAGCCTCTCCTCAGACGCTTTAGAGTTAAAAGGAAACTTGACCTGAGTCCTTTCCTCAAGGTAAAGCCTAGAATAGCCCTGCCGAAGTGGAAGCTTGGAGCAGAGTCCTTGAGGCATTAGTTTCAGGTCTGTTTCCTTTTAAGGTTAGTAAGCTTTTCAAGACACCGAGGACCTCGCGTGGGCACCTTATTCCCTGGAAGACCACCGAGTACCGGCAGTCTCCACTGGGCTACTAAGAAACATCCAGGCCCGGAAACCTTTCCCATTCACTCTGTGTATTTTGTGGGTAGGCCAAGACACTGCACTCTTCCTTGGAAGAGCTAGATTTCCTCAGCTCTCCAACAACTCCAGGAAATGTGTTCTCTCAAGTCGTATATGTCATGCAAATCTGCCTCATTGCCCTAGGCTGATTGGCCCTGAGAAACCAAAACTGCTTCGCATTCCTTCTACAAATTCATTCCTTAAGACCCCATCCTTACAGGAGAAAGTAGGCTTGCGTACCTGCTGTAACCAAAGCACAGTTCTTTCTCTTACACTGCAGGGTTTTAGAAAAGCTAAGCCCAATAGCCTACCTAGAGCGCTCCCTGGGGGAGGCGGTTGGCTATACGCAGAACTCCGTGCCAAATAAACTTTATTCAAGGAAGGGACCAGTGTGTACCTAGAGTATATATTTACTTGGTAGAAATCACAAGGAGGTAGGCCGCATGTTCGCTGGAAACGGGGATACTATGACACAAGCCTTGCTTACCCATTTTGAATTCTCCATTCATGCTGCCTTGAAGCTACGTAAATAACAGTTTTAGGACGGGTCTCTAGTTACTGTAGACAGGGCTCTGGGAGGGAACGAGTGTTCTCTACATCAACAGGGTGCTTTCATAGCCTAGGAGGGTGCCTCTCCTGAGGCGCTCTAGAGATAAAAGGAAACATGTCCTGTGTCCTTTCCTCAAGGTAAAGCCTTGAATAGCCCTGCCGAAGCTAAGTTTGGAGCAGTTTCCTTGAGCCATTAGATTCAGGTCTGTTTTCTTTTAAGGTTAGTAAGCTTTTCAAGACAACGAGGAACTCTCGTGGGCACCCTATTCCCTGCAAGAGCACCGAGTACCAGCAGGCTCCACTGGGCTACTAAGAAACATCCAGGCCCAGAAACATTTCCCAGTCACTGTGTATTTTGTGTGTAGGGCAACACACTGCACTCTTCCTTGGAAGAGCTAGATTTCCTCAGCTCTCCAACAACTCCAGGCAATGTGTTCTCTCAATTCCTATATGTCATGCAAATCTCCCTCATTTCCCTAGGCTGAGCGGAACTGAGAAACCAAAACTGCAACGCATTCCTTCTTTAAAGTCAAACCTTAAGACCCCATCCTTACAGGAGAAAGTCGGCTTGCTTTCCTGCTGTAACCAAAGCACAGTTCTTCCTCTTACACTCCAGGGTTTTAGAAGAAGCAGAGCCCGATAGCCTACCCAGAGCGCTCCCGAGGGGAGGCGGTTGGCTACACGCAGAATTCCGTGCCAAATAAACTTTATTCAAGGAAGGGACCAGTGTGTAGCTAGAGTGTATATTTACTTGGTAGAAATCACAAGGAGGTAGGCCGCGTCTTCGCTGGAAACGGGGACCTTATGGCACAAGCCTTGCTTTCCCATTTTGAATGCTCCATTCATGCTGCCTTGACGTTACATAAATAACAGTTTTAGGACGAGTCTTTAGTCATTGTAGGCAGGGCTCTGGGAAGGGAACGAGTGTTCTCTGCATCAACAGGGTGCTTTCATAGCCTGGGTGGGAGCCTCTCCTCAGACGCCCTAGAGATAAAGGAAACTTGACGTGAGTTCTTTCCTCCAGGTAAAGCCTTGAATAGCCCTGCCAAAGCTAACTAAGCTTGCAGCAGTTTCGTTGAGGCATTTGTTTTAGGTCTGTTTTCTTTTAAGGTTAGTAAGCTTTTCAAGACACCGAGGACCTCTCGTGGGCACCCTATTCCCTGCAAGAGCACCGAGTACCA